>NW_004443556.1:299906-328905 GCF_000330505.1 Entamoeba invadens IP1
TTAAACAAGTCTAATATAATTAACAAATAAAGCTGACAAAAAAACTTCTTTTAGTTTCAAAAAAATATTTTTTTTGTAAAAACTGCAATTTCTAAAATAGAAATAAAAAATAGAAAAATGATAAAATAGAATATTGTATAATGATATTACATGGTATACTATTCTATTAATAATACCAATTATGACATTCAGAGGTTTACAAAATCACAATTCTAAATACCCACGTCACTATTTTGAAACCAAAATATTCATTTTCTCTTTTAAATTCATACGTTATAAAACCACATTTTTGACAATAATTATTATGGAAACACCTGATGACATTTTAACAAATAGTTCAAAGTCTAAAACAATAGTATAAATTAAAATTAATGACAAAAAAATTTAAGTAACTTATTTATAAATGTATTTAACTCGAGTATTTAAATATATTCAGACATTACAAATTGTGCAACTTTTTTCAAATAGCACAAAAGAATTTTCGTTTCCTCTACTGTTTTTTTCCATTATTATTTCAAATTGCTTTACATTATAAAAATGGCACAAATAAGAAACATTATCATAAAATTATGAAGAATTTAACAATTAGGCTAATCTTTAAATAAAAATAGTTAATTGGAAAAATGAAAATTCCAAAGTGTTATAAAACACTATTTTGTTAACTGTAAAAATAATTACATTAATTTTTTTATTATTTCTTTACCAAAATTATAACAAATATGCAAAAATTTATGATGTAATTATTTGTAATACAAATGTCAAAATATGTTGATTATATTACTTTTGATTTATTTATATTGTAAATCGTAAATATTAATATGATTTTAAATTGTATATTATATTATAAATATAATATATTCATAATATTACCAATTCATATTATTTATGTATAACAACATTGTTGTAATTGTTTCCTTTCGTTTTCAAATGTAAAGTATATGAAAAATTTTTCAATTGTTTTTGAAATGAAGAAAATGTTTTCCCAATAATTAACCATTCATATCAATGAAAATTCACAAAACAACATTTAACGAAATTATGTGGGAAACCAAGTGATATTTAAACTTTGAAATAATACATATTGTGATGGTTCTTGTTAGTATAATGTTGTTTGTTATTTCTTTTGTTGTGTCAAACACTTTTATTCTTCTCAGTTACACACTACGGAAGTGTAATTTGATTGCAAGCCACAACTCTCGAAAGATGTTCCATATTACTTTTGGATTGAGTCAAATAATATTTTGGCCATTGTATCCGGATGATCTAACAAGTCGCTTTCTTGGGACTTTTAATTGTCTGATTTACTCTTTTATCTTCTTTGTGATGGGTGAAGGGTATTGCAATGGCAGTCTATATGAAGTGCTCAAAGTTGTGTTATGTAGACAAAACGACCACAAAGAATTTTTGTATGGTCCACTGAATTACTGTGTCACCATCTCAGTAATTGCACTTATATTTTGGAGAACTTACCCACCGACTATCATTGGAATAAGTCTTCTTTTATGTGGCGATGGGATGGCGGAAGTGATTGGCAAGACAATTGGTAAAGTCAAGTTGAAAACCCCTTGGGGAAGAATAAAAACACTTGAAGGTTCTCTTGCTGTTTTTATATTTGGTGGTATTGGAGCACTTATTATGTGTTATATTGTATTCCACAAATTCTTTCTCTTTTACACAACATTTTTAGCATTGGTTGGGATGGTGGTTGAGTTTTACTCAATCCCTGAGTATGACAATGTACTAATACCACTTTCGTCGCTAGTTTTTGGCGTCTTTTTGTTTTAATAAATAACTTAATGTTCATAACATTTAAAATTCACAATATTATAATTAAACTCGTTTATTTATTATAATAAAAAATCAAAAATAGAATAACAACATTAATTTTGTTCAAAAACAGACAATATAAAAAATAAATATAACAATTTATTAACTTTAACACAACAATTTTATTGACAACAAATCACCCTTTATCTGACAAACCATTTTAAATTTAGTGTATAAATAAACAATATATTATACTTTGCACTTTTAATAATGTGATGTAAGATTAATTATTCTTTGTATTCAAATGTCGTGATAATCATATATATAAACATACCATTGTTGTTTCATAGAAAAAATGCATCACAGGAAGTTTTTTGTTGATAAATACAATTTTTGAAAATAAAAACTTCATTTTTGATTTTAGAAAATATAAAGGAAGTGTTACCAAAAGTATAAGAATTACATACTGTTAATTTATCAACCTAAAATTTTCCAAAAACACTGTTTTGTCGACGTATATTGTAAAGCATATTTTGACATTTCCTGTTTGTTGGATTCCAAAACACAGTCTTTTATTTTTTCAAATTGCAAATATAGCTGCCAAACAATGTGCTGTCGATTTTCTAACTAATCAAATGTTCAAATTAATTGACAAGATTTTCTTATGAGACATTTTTGTGTTTTTAATCCTTTTTTAATATAATAAAATGAATGACTTGTTTTCTTTTTATAACTTAAAAAACAAAAGTATTTTTATGATAAATTTGAAAATTGAAATATTTATTGTTTTTTATAATTATAAATTATTTGTCAATTTTAATATACAGGTCAAAAATTATTGTAATTATTTTTAACCACAATTCAAATTCTCAAAAAACAGAAAGAATAAAAGACTAAAATTTTGATTTTAACCGTTTTTCAAGTTTTAATACTTTTAAATAATAAAATTATAATACATGGTAAATACAAATCACCATCTTAGACAGAAGAATTTTTTTTAAAGAAAATTAATAGCTTTTGTGGTGAACAGTTGCATACATTTTTATATTCAAATTATTAATTTTTAAATAATCAAGTAAAATAATTTTTGATTTTTGCGTATTTATATATAGAAAAATATGAAATTAATATTAGAATCATAAAAATGTTTTTGATTAAAAACACCTTTGTTAAATTAAAGATAATTCTGATTTATTTTAAAAAATTTTGTTTGCAAAATACTTTACATAACACGTTAAGATAATTAAATTGTGTTTGTAATTAAAATATATTAATTAAAATTTAAAAAACCATTCAAATTAAATTTGATGATTGTTTTTATTAAATTAATAAATTTATAGTAAAAGCCATTAATATCATCATAGATTTTTTAATACAGTTTTGCAGATTATCCGTTCACAGTCTCTTGTTGTTAATTAACCTCATTTATAAGCACTACATGTCGTACCGTCGATGTTATATCCAATTTAAATAAGCAATTCAACTTGAAGTTGTTGTTGTGGTGCAAAGTCCACAATTTGAATCAACACATTTAGTGCATTTTGTCTCAACTAATATATATAATTCTGAACGTGTTTTAAACTGTAAAGGAGTTTATGCAAACACTGTATTAAGTATAATGTTTACAACTATTTGCCATATTTAATCCAAAATATCAATTGTTATTAAAAAATATCAAAACAATAATATATAAATTGTAGTGGTTCATCTTATTGTTTTTCAGTATTTACCTTTTGTGAACATATTAAAATTTTTTATTTGAATGTTGAATTAAAAAATCATGTAAGTAAACATAACTTATAATTAATCATGCAGATGGTCATTTATTCAACACGTTTTGAAATATCAAATTTACAACTCAATTAAATTTTTATAAAAACACAAAGTTAAATAGAAAAGAAATATTGGTGATATAGAAAAGTTTATCCTTTTCATATTTTTGAATATTCTTTACAAATTCGAAAAGTCGATTCTTATTTATTAATAAAAATAAAACCGGTAAAATAAAAAATAATCTGTATTTTGTTCAAAACTTAACAACAGTCTGTCAAAAAACAATACAAATATTAATTGCTTAATATTTGTTCCAAGTTGTTTAAAATTACAAACGGTAATGTGTGGAATATATTACATATAAAAACATAAAAAAACTGTTATTTAATCAAAATACTATAATTTATTATTTAACAAATTGTATCTTTAGTTTTAGTATCAGTCTTCCCGTTTGCAAAAATAGATTAATTATATATACAAATTATGGTTTATTTATAATAAATTATAAAAATTGTTATTAAGGTAAGAGTATTTAAGCGACACCAAAACACACCAAACATAAAATGCAAGCAGTTAAATGTGTCATAGTTGGCGATGGAGCTGTTGGGAAAACATGTCTTCTTATCAGTTACACCACCAACGCGTTTCCAAATGAATACATACCAACAGTTTTTGACAATTACAGTGCAACAGTGATGGTTGACTCAAAACCAATCAATCTTGGACTCTGGGACACTGCAGGGCAAGAGGATTACGACAAATTGCGCCCATTGTCATACCCACAAACAGATGTCTTTTTGATCTGTTTCAGTGTTGTCTCGCCGCCTTCATTCGACAACGTTTCATCAAAGTGGCAACCCGAAGTTGTTCATCATTGCCCCAAGACTCCTTGCCTCCTTGTTGGGACAAAGTTGGACATGAGAGAAGACAAAGATCAATTAAAGCGACTCGAAGAAAAGAAGATATCCCCGATCACCACTGAACAAGGTGAAGCTAAAGCCAAAGACATCAATGCAGTGAAGTACATCGAATGCTCTGCTCTTACACAAAAGAATTTAAGACTGGTTTTTGATGAAGCAGTCAGAGCTGTCATCTCCCCCAAAAATGATGCTCAATCAAAGAAACAAACTCAAAACAGGTGCATTTTACTTTAATTTATTTTTAATTTAATTCTGATTTAAACAACACAAACATCTAATACAAACTTTTTTAAATGTGATATTAAAAACATTTTTTTATAAAAATTATTATTGTTACAAAATGAGTTACCAATTTTTATTAAATTTGAAATATGAAATTACACAAATTTATTGTTTGTCTTAAAAAACGCGGCTTTCAGAGTAAAATATTGATTTTTAAAAAAATTACTTGAAAATAACTGCTTTTTTTTCCTTATTTTTAACAAAAATATTTTGAATTATATTTAAACTATATTTTATAGTAAAATGTCCAGTACCATATTTTTGTTTTTAGTTTATCTTGATTTCTTAAAATTAGAAACATTTTTTTATTAAAAGAGTATTTGATTTTTTTATTTATAATAATCAATTCTTGTTTTTAATATACAGTCAAAGTGGCTTATTTGTAGGTTTTCGTATTTATGGGTTTTGCTTATTTGTGGGTTAACTGACCAATCAAAATCAAAACATACAAATAGGTTGTATCTTCTCGAAACTGAATAATTAATTGAAATCAATTAAAATAACTTTATATTTAATTTATCGATAAAAATAGTTTTTTACGCGATTCAGGGTCTATCACGTGACAAAAGTGTTTTTTCTTTGTTATTAGCCACGTCACCAAAGTGATCTTGAATTTATGTTCACTTAGTTCTTTTAGATCTAGCGGCGAGCTTAAAGCCGACTTTTGTAAATGAAAAAACTTAGAAATAGATAGTTATTTTAATCAATACTTGGCCAAGTAATGGGAAAACATGCCAATTCAAATTTTAAACATCGGTTTATATTTTATTACTGCTGTGATTGCAATAATATACACAATAATTGTGACAAATGCAGCACTGTTTTACACATCAAACCGATAGTTACAAATAACATTTTAATAACACAAATAACAATGAAATAACAATCTATTAAATAATTGTATTTTTATTAATAATATGTAATAAAATAAACCTATTCAACTTAAAATAAAGCTAAAAAGCTAATAACTGATAATTAAAAATGCTATAAAACGACTAATAATAATAAATAAAGGTTTATTTTCATATTTATATTTAACGTTACTAACTAAATATTTATATTTAAAAACTATATTAAATAATAACAATCAAACTCAAAAACTCAAAAATGTTTGTTAATTGATAAATATACTATATAACAAATAATATCAATACTATAGTTTTAAACTATACAAAGTGAAATAATGTATTAATAATTAATTAAATTGTTTAGTACATGATTTATATTTATAAAAACCTAAATATAAACTTATAGTTCAAATTATAACTTAATTTATTATTAATATATTATTAACAAAACTAGTAACAATAACCATAATTAATTACAACACAATTTCAATTATAACACAATACAATAGCCATAACACTTGACTCGATCAATTCACAACGATAATACAATGATATCATAAAGAGTGTAATGTTCATAGACATAAGGCGATGTTCAATAACATGACAACACACTCAAAGAAGAAATGTAATGATCAAAGACATAAGATAATACTCAAAACAGGACAAGCTACTCAAAGACAATAAATATTATCAAATAGACAATGCAATAGTCAAAGACAAAGCAAATGATTCAGGGACTGTATAAGATGTTCATGAATCAATAGATAACAAGTATTTATCTAATTGTTAATCATAACTTATTTATGCAATGAATAATAATACATTAATAACATAGTGTTTTTATCAAGATAAATATCAAATTGATATATGATATATAATGATAACCACCAATTGGTCTATTAACAATAGTAATTACAACAATGATAGCAACGGAATTATATAATACATCAAAATGTTATGATAATAGATAATAAAACAAACATTCGGGCGTAATCATTAAATTTTTAAATTAAAAAGTTCCAATGTTTTAACAGTTAGGTTATAACAAAATAAACTATTGCAATAATATGTTAATTTTTTTATATCAACTTACTATAAAAAATAATATTAATACTATTAAAAAATAATATGTTTATTTTTAAAAAACTTAATAATATAATATTTTAATGTTTATAGAGTCAGTCTTTAAATGTTATCTCGTCTCAAAGGTGATCTGGTGGACAAAAATAGCTTTAATTTTGTTTAAATATCAGGCATTGACGACATAATCGAGTCGGTGATTTAGTCAACAGCTTCTCCGCATGGCATATAATCGTTTCCAGTATGTTTGATCATCCAGTTCAATCTTTCTTTAACTACGCCTGCATGATTGTCGAATTCGTTGTAGAGCAATTCAGCCCAACTCATAAACGTTGTGACAACTCCCCATGGTGGGCTTACTTCACCAACTTTTTTTTCTTTCATTATTCCACTTTGAAGAATAAAAGTATGAGTCTTGTGGATATCTTGCAAAACCGTATTCAAGTTTGGTGTTGAACTTTCTGATGTTATCAAAGTGTTTTTTATCTTTATTTGATCGTTTACAATGTCACTGAACGCCATAGTTGCAGTCGCTGTGTCGATGATCACTTTCTGCTTTTTGTTGTCCAAATGGCTTGGACGAAGTGTCCTTTCTCTTCATTCCAGAACAATCTCTCAAATGAAGTTGATAGGTCAACGCTCTCCTTCTCAGTAATTCAACTCTTTTAGTATATTTGTAATACTTCTCTTCCATCATAGCAGCCGCCAACAATCCGTGGTGGCCTTGAATTTGTGTGAATCCATAATACTGCAGTGGGACACTTAAGGAAGTCCATGCGTCGATATTCCCCTCCCAAATCGAATAGTCTGGCTTAATAATATTCTTCCAATCTCGATACAACAAGAAATTAATCCAAATTTCTAATTCGTTGTTTGACTGTTTCTTCCTTAATTAATCCAGTTGTTTGTGTCATTTGTGTGTAATAGTAATACACACATAAAACAACACCAACGGAATCACGTTGCGATTCAACAAACCCCACATATGTCCCATCTTAAGAGCTGTATGTCGTTGCGAAAAATTCACCTTCTCGAAGCCCCGCTTTTTTAAGCCATTTCAAAAACTTTTCTGTCACCAACAAATTCAGTTTTCGTATGACAGAAAACTGAATTTTTTAGTATAAACATTTCAAACGTTTATAACATATAACAATAAGTATTATATTTTATTATAATTTAAAACGAGACAGATTTTTTTCAACTGACTTGTTTTTATAGTACTTTTATTTAATAGTCTTTAACATTTTATTAATAAAATCAATAATTATTATCATAATTGTTAATTTAAAATAATTTAATTGTGATCTATATTAAAACACACCAACAAACAAACAGATTGACAGTTTTTAAGTAAATAAAGTACTTATAAATATAATAAATATATAATTCAATAATAGCTTTGATAAAATTTACAAAAAGACTAAACAATAGAATGAAGATAATTGCAGTAGTTTTGTTTCAAACACTCTGTTTACGCATCATTGATGAACAGAATAGTTTCACTTATTATTTTTGCGAATAATAACTCTTCTGTTTTATCAAAGTAGTGCATTTTTATAAAACAACCTAAATTTATCAACAACACCAAGTATCGTGATTCAATGTTTTGTTATAGTCCATTCTATTACATTTTTTCTATATTAATTTGGTATATTAAACCATCATTTGATGTTTGAAAGTGATGAAAAGCAACAATAAATCAATTTTAACAACTAATCGCAAGGTGACAGCTTTGTTCTAATTAATTTTACTTAACATTGTTGAGAGAAGTTTGGTATATAACAAATTTTATTTTGATGAGTTAAATTATTATTTAATCGTCATTAAACAATTTCTAATATTTTATAATATTATCAATTATAATTAATAGTTTTATTTTATATAGTATAAATATTATATTAATAAACCATTTATTTGTATACTATACATTTTAACATTTTATAGTTTTGTTGTTAACTGTCGTTTTAACATTAAAAATGACCGCGGCAAAAAATTTCCATCTGTAAAGAAAAGGTTTTGGAGATCGCAAAAACAAACATAACTATGAATTTTACTAAAACTACTTTATTTTTGGCATAAAAACAAATAAAATATACCCCTTTTCATTTTAAAATGCATTTTTGGGACAAGTTCCAAATTTTTCCCTGTTCCGTGATAGACCCTGCATGGAATAAGACTTCTTTTGAATTTTTTAACTCATTTAATCTAATTATTTTAAATTTCTGTTAAAATGGTTTCAATATTTAATAATTGTTTTTATTTTTTATTTAAAAAATACTATAATTAATAATATTTTTGATTGATAATACATTTGTGGTACTGAGGTTTCGACATATAATTAATAATTTTTATACCATTGAATAAATTAAATATATATGTTATATTTGGACGATTTTTTGAAAATAATTGAAAACATTGTTTATTATTATTCAAATAGTATTCAAATAATAAAACGAAACCTTAGTATTTGTCTAAACTTTAGTCTCATATCAGTATTTATATAAATTCAGTCTTAAAACTATAATAGTAAATTTTTGGACCATTAAAACTGGAATATTACGGGAAACTGTTGAAAAATCTCCAAAAACACTATTATTTAATTTTATTTGGTTTCCCAACTTTTTTTAATTCCTATTTTTTAAGGCTTATTTTGTGTATTTATTTTGTCACGCAAACAACAATTTACAATAGACTTTAGTAAAAGACTAAAAACTAAAAATATGGTTATTTTTATTATTTTTTGATGAGTAAAATAAATCAAAGAATATTCTTCGAAATACTTAGCAAAACCTACAAATAGACAGCTTTTTATGCAAGAAAACCCACAAATAAGCGACTTTGACTGTATCGTTTGAACGCTTAAATTTGGCACAAATGAATTTAGAAAACCCGCATTCGTTTTATCTTTTTTCTTTCATTTTACAATCTTTTACTAAAAACAACTTTTTTGCTTTAAAAACATCAGACAATTAACAGATATTGTGCTGCAGCAATTGGAGATGTTTATGATGCAAGGAACTTGGAAATTGAACTGAGAAACTTGGAAACTCGACATGAAAGAGAACGTGTACATATTAATACAAAAACCACAAATCCACTTTTTGATAAAATTGATGGTGTGGTATTCATGGAATTGATACAAAATGCATTTTCTGTTGTTTCAGAACAAAACTGTACCAATTATCACCTTCACATGTTGAAAGTTGCTTTTTGTTGTACTCTTGAAATGACACTAGAAAACAACGATAAATTTACACGCGATGTTGAGATAACCGATCTTGTATTATCTGCAATTATTGATTCCTATTGTGATAATTGATTATTTTTCGAAATGACAATTACTATTTTTTATTACCGAACTTTTTAGTGAATTGTGTTTTGCTTTTTGGGACAAAATGGGATTTTCCAATATGCCAGATTTAAGCTTACAAACAATAATAAACAGAAAGAATAATAAAATTAGAGTTTTTTATTATAATAATTTTAATTATCAATTTAATTGTTTTTTAATATAATATATTTAATAAATGAATTTTAATAATTATCTTATTGATAGAAAATATTTTGTATAACATTAATAACTCATTTTAGCATTTTATTAATCTCCAGTTTATCGCAATATTTGAACGCTTCAAACCCTATTTCCACAATACTGTTGTTGGTGTTGATTTTTGTTAAATTTTTGCAACAATAAAAACATTGTTGACCAACACTGGTTACACAGTTACCCAATGTTACACTTTCTAGTTTCTTACAATTGTAGAAGCAGCTATTTCCAATTGAAACGACTCTATTTGGAATATTGATATCAATAAGAGAGTTGCATTGACAAAATGTATACGGTTGCAACACTCGAAGATTGTTTGGTAACACCACTCTTACAAGGTTTTGGCAACTATAAAAACAACTTCCTCCGATAAAAGAGACTTGATTTGGAATGTCTATTGATTTCAAAGTATTGTCGTTGTAATAGCAGTTGATGTTAAGTGATGTAACACTTTGTGGTATTACTTTACCAAAACTGTTTTTGTCGTCTTGTGTGTAACAAACATTAAAGAACATAAACACGCCTTTAATGTTTAACAAGTAGTCTTGGTATGTAATTGGATAGAAAACTCTAACACGGTAAAACGACTTTAATGTTTCAGAAAAGACCATCTTTTTAGGAATTATAGTTTTGATGTGATTTCCAAATGTCTCATCTTTTTCGTTCCATAAATTGAGAGTTTCAATGGATGGTAAATGTTTTATTGTTTTGTTCGTCAGTGGAATTGGGTTAAAATGGAACTTTTCCATATTCCCTTTAAACTTTTTGCAGACTATTTCTAAATTGACAAAGTCGGAAAACGACATAAAGTATTTTGAGACAATCATTATGTGAAATGAATCTAAAGTTACCATAGACTTTTTTATTAGTTTAATTTAGTAAATCAAATATTCGTTATATAATTATTTTATATTAAGTTCAAAAAATTAATTTATAATTATATTATTAATGTCAATCAAAAGTAAATTGATAAAAAAAAGACACATTTACATATTTATTTGAAAAAAAAACGTTAAGTGGTGGAAGATAATCGCAATGATAATCAATATAAATTTAGAGGCCCATTATGTCGGATAAGACTTCTATTTCTGGAATCTTTTAAATGTAATAGAATGGATCTTCTGGTCTTAGTTTTAATGAACAAAAGAAACAACCATATTAGTTTTTTATATTTTCAAAACAATTTATTATGTATTTGAACTGTTTGAATTGCTAATGGTTGTTTTAATTAAAACAATTAAATATATAATAGTTAAAATATTGATAAACATATTATACATAAACTACTGTTTTTTAAAAAAAGGATGTGAAAAAACCGATCAATTTATTCCTCAAAAACAGCAACTTTTCTCTGTTGAATTTTAGACATAGACATATTTATTTCTTTGAGTGAAATAAAAAGATCGTTGTTGTTTCTTGTAAGTGTGTCTCTGATGATTTGAAGAGGAATTTTCTTTCCAAAGTTCATTTGGATAGCAACTAGAAGCTCGAATGGGTATTGATATTCTTCTTCGATGATTGAGTCCATTGTGTTCTGATTATTAGACGCTCCCTTATAAATCGCCTTTTGCCTTTTTCACTCATTCTTGTTTGTCTTTTCATTCTTTCCATCATTGTAACTTTCTGTTTATTATTTGACTTTATTTTTCATTTTTTGAAAAAACATTTCAATATTTAATATTGAAATAATAAAAAAAAAACTATAAAATAATTATAATTATAATTTTAATTTATAATTTCTATTTTTTATTGTAGTTAATAATTATAGCTTAATAATAAATAAGTACCATAATCATTAAGATGTTTAAGTTTTTAACATAAAAAATTTCTTATTAAATATCAATTTTTTAATTTTTTTACAATTATTTGTTTGTTATCTATTTAATAAAATTATAGTTATTATACTATTAATATTTGACTCAGAAATTAAAGAAGCACTCTACTTACTCCAAAAAGATGATAGGGACATCCTCTCGTGGTACTTGACTGGTGTAGTGGTATAAAGGAACACCCATAGCTAAACACCCAACCACTTTCTTTCCTTTCAGTCCAACAATATCAAGACACTCATTGAACGAAAACATGAACTTTAACAAGCCACACCAAAGAGAGCCATACCCTTTGTTGGTTGCTGCAAGTTCAAGTTGGGTTAAAGCAATAGTTCCATCGTCATTTGCCCAAACGTTTTGAGAGTCGTCGACGTAAGCAATAACAACATGTGGAGCCTTTCTGACGATCAAATCGACACTCAAAAAGTTACCAAAGATATTAACGATTTCTGGAATCTGCAATGCTATTTCGTTTATTTTTTAATTACATCTGTTAGCTTTGGCTCATTTATTACAAGATATTTGATTGGTCTCCAATTCTTGGCGGAAGGGGAGAATCTTGTCAGATTGATAAGTTCAGTCAATTCTTCTTTGGGGATTGGGCCTTTAAAAGATCTTGTTGATCTTCTTGTCTTTATAGCGTCTATGACATCTTTATGTCCTTCTGGAACGTTTTCAAGTGGTTTTTCAAAGAGAGTGATTGCTTTGCTTTTACAAATTGAAGAACAGTGTCCACATTTAAAACAGTTTGAAGCTTCTTCTTCCACAATCGTGATCTTGTGGTTTTCCACTTTGAGACATTGTGCTATGCAGTCACGTGCACACATACCACATCCTCTGCACAACTCAGTGTTAATCTTCAAGCAACTCATTTGATGAATTTTTTATGTCTACATGCTTTTTATACCATTTACAGTTTTTCTATTTTTACGAATTGTTCAAAAATAAATATTATTGAAATTATCCCGTTTTTGTGGGGGTCAAAAATATAGGTTTTCAATAAAAATACAATAAGAAGTTCAATGAAGTTTTTATCTGTAGAGGTGTTAAGATTTTACAAATTATAATTAAAGTATTATCAATATATTACATATTTTGTTGTATAATAAGTAATTAATATTCCAACTCGAACCCAGTGTGGTGGGTATTTTTTAATTCATCACTTGTTTTAGTCATCACACCGGTTGTTGAATTGGTTATTTTTTGTTCAGTATTTTGTCAAAAGATCTTCAATGAAATCATTGGAGGCAAAAGTTACCACTTTTAAAATAAAACGAATGTGAAATTTGTGAGTCTTCGTGGTGGTGTCGTTGTGAACACAATAATAGTTGATTGTAATATTTATATTGAAGAAATCAAATTGTGAAGAAACGCGACACTTCTTATATGTTAGCAATTCAAGTGAACGTTAGATGAAGGTGCAGAAGTCTATGGAAGCATGTGTTAAACTGTTTTCACTTTAAATCATTCCGAGTGTTGTGCCGCTCCATAAAGGGTGTGAATCAAAATTTGAACTGTTTTTGACATTGAATTACACAACAAAGATAAACACAACAAAAGCACTTGTTACGAAGTCAATTGAAAGTGGTGATGAAACAATCAACGTGCCGATAACCAATGTGACATTCACAAAGGGTGTTTGAACACCAATTTACATAGCACCAGAAATTCTAAACCAGAAAAAACACAAAAAAGAGTCCGACAATTCAACAAATTAACATATGAATTTTACCCATTTTCTAATTTAAAATGTTTTTTGCATTATGTTATTTTTTTCTTAATGTGTGAATACTTCTTATCAACCCAAACTAACTTTTTGCGTTAACTTATTGACCTTTCATTATATTCCATCATATATATTAAATTATCATTGCAGGATGTTATAAAAGAGCTGATTTGAGAAATATTTTTGTAAAAAAAATATTTATTTGGGTTTCTTTTCGACGACCATTTTGTGTGTTTTTAAATTTTATTTCCAATAAAAATAGTTTAAAAATTGGGAATTAGGTTATGAATCTTTAAAAACGGTAAAAAACTGAAACAATGATTATTTTGTTTCGAAAAATTTCCCGATATATTTAGTAATTAATTTATAAAATTGGGGACAACGCAGGACAAAAAACAAGGTTTAAAGAATGACATTAATTGAATAATGTAAATAGTTATGTCTAATAAAAATGTTAATAATTCGATAATATAATTTTTTAAATATGATTATATTTCTTCGAAATAACAAAAGCAAATGTTTTTTATTTGATATATTAACAAACTCATTTTATTAAAATACAAAATGCAACACCTTGAAATGTTTTATTTGGCACAAGTCTCCCTCCATCTTCCAACGATGATAGACGTTGCAAACTTTGTTCAAGTGAATCACAAAGCTTGTGAATCAATTTCTTGTTTAAAAGTAAGTCCATGGTTTACTGCAAAAGAGGACATTGAAAAATTTTGTTCTATTCACACGACTGACACCATCAACTGCAACTCCTTTAATATTTCAAAAGAACTTTTGAATAAAGCCACTTTTATAAAAAATAAATAAGTATCATATGAGGAAACAAAGGATTTGATAACATCAGAATTTTGCAGTAAATTTACCACATTCATTTTGATGGAAAGCGTTGAAATTAATCCAGAAATATTTTCACAAATATTTAAAATTGTAGTCGACTCCAATGTTACCAAAGTCAAAATGACAGTCCGAACATTTTACAACTTTCTCTTGTATATAAAAGAATCTGTTGACATTAAAGTTCAACGCAAGTTGTTTAAAACGGCATTTTTGTTCTTCCAACCATTTAAGAGTTACACGACATATATGGGGGATCGAGACGAAACTTCTGAAATGTTTGAGAAAATTAATGAAGCCGTTAAAACACTTTCCTGTGAGATATACATAGATTGGTCTGATGAAAAGGGATTTGATCAATATGTCAGTCTCACGCCAAACTGCAAGAATTACACTTCGACGATATTTTTAGATGTATTAGACACATTCCGTCCAATCTGTAACAACGGTTTAGTGACAGTCAACACAACAGGATTTAGAAAATTGATAGAGACGACTAAACTTGAAAGTGTCATTCGTAATTGTTACCCGACACAAATAGAGTTTGTTGGCAACTGAATTGATATGTCACAAATGCAGTTGGATAACACAGTTGAAGTCTTGAAAATAGAATACATAGAACCACGAAACGAAATGGAAATGGGTAATAATACTAACGAGTTTACACTACCAAAGATATTAAATGTGAAAGAAGTGATCAGTGTCAATACGCAAATAACATTTTCTAACACGTGTCCTTCAGTAAAAAAGGTCACACTTGAAAACTTTGCTTGTGAAGTAAAAACTACCAGAAAAGGTGTTAAAAAGGTGTGGGAAAGTATACCAAATTTTCCATTTGTTTGTGTTGAAGAAATGTCAATTAAAAATTTGAGAAAGGAAATTGACTTTATGATGTTAAAACAGTTGAAGAAGTTAAATTTGGAATTCACAAACAACTGTGACGTTTTTGTGAATAAAAACTGTGCCAATGAAATTAATATGATTCAATTGAATAATTGCACGGTGACAATCGACGCTGAAGAACACAACGATTTTTCTTTTAATATGTTCACAAATACAAATTTCGTGTTTTTGAACGACAAAGACTTGAAATTGCATTTTAAAGGTTGCCAAAATATAAGTGTGACAACACAAAAGGTTATCAATTCATTAACACTTGATGATTGTGTCAAACCAACGGTATCAAGCAAAGTAATTAATTTGATTGTGAACAAATCAAAACTGACAAGTTCACATCAAATCAGTGCAGAGAATATAACACTCTGTTCAATCAAAGACTTCATCCCAATAAGTTTTAAAGAAACAAAAAATGTGTTTTTATTTAACATGAACAATTTTGTATTCAAAAATACGTTCGAAAATTGTACGACTCTGAAAGTTGATTACTGCGACAATTGTGAGTTTTTGTTTGAAGCAAACAAGTTGGAAACACTTTCACTTAACAGTTCTAAAAACATTCAATTTGTTGGCAATTTTGACTCAATAAAAAATTGTGTTGTTTCAAATAATTCAACCTTTAAATTCCCATCAGAACTTAATTCAATTTGTCACAAAGTTCAAAGTAAAAATGAAGATAATGTTTGTGTCACTGAGATGATGACTTATGAAGAATACAATACAGCTAAAGATAAATTAGTCTCATTATATTCAAGAATGACCAATAATAACATGCGCAACTTGGACACAAAAACTGAGACTTTTGAGACAAAGGATGTAGTGATCGACCACCCAAATTTTGTATTAAAAAATTGTGTTTGTTCGCCCAGAAAGTCAATTCATTTGATTCAAAAAATTGATATTTTAAACTCTGTTAAAATTGAAAATTACTGTGGGAGTTTATCGAATTTGCGCAGTGTCGTTTGTGGGACTTATGAACTTGTGAATTACATTAATCCAACACCGGGAGGCCTTATTCTACTTGGCGCACCCAATGTCATATTTAAGAAGTGTACAGATTTGGGTTTTATGTTGGATAGCGCCAATAGGTCGATTTCAATGTACGACTCATCTATAACACTTAATTTTCAAATTGGAAACAAAATAGAAATGTTGATAATTAAAAACACAACAATTAACAATTTTAGTGGTCAACAGTTTTCTGAAAAAGATGCCGTTGTTAAGATGGAAATTGACAATTCGCACATCCCTCAAAATTTATATTCTCTATGTTCAGAAGAATTGATTGAGAGTAATATCACTGATTTTAAAGAACAACAAAACGTTAATGCTCAAAGAGTGAAATGTGAACACTGCGAAAATATTGTTTTGAATATTGAAAGTGAGACTTCACATGTTGTATTAGAGCAATGTAAAAAGTGTTCTGTTGCTATAAAAGTAAATGAAAATGTTCAAATTGATAATTGTGAAAATATTCATATTGTTGAAAACAAACAGTTATTACCACAGAACGACCAATATGCTGATCAAAATCGAGCATTTGGGTTTGGGCAAACACGACCTATGTTTTTCCAAAATCAACACACCCAATTGTTTTTAAATGGATTTAAATAATTGTGGTAATTAAATTTTATATTTGATTAACAAGTTATATTTTTGTGCGTTTTTTTATTAACTTAATACCCGAAAGACAATTTTGCTTATTATTTTTGTGGAATATAGATAGTTTAAATATAAAAACATTTTTATTGTTTAATAAAAAAACAAATTTAAATACAAATTGTTTATATTAACCTTAGGAAGTGAAAATTGGATATTTTATATTAGGATTAAGGTCAGTACGGAAACCTGATTTATTCTGTTAACCTTATTTATCGAATATGACTGGTTGATTTTTTTACAACCCAAAAACATAGAAGCTAAGCTTTTTTTCATCAACGAATAAAACGATTTATTTGGTACTCGACGTAAACAAAAAATAATATTGATATGTTCAAAAACATGTTACCGAACACGCATTAAATGATCAAATACGACAATGAATTAAACAGCTATAACTGAAAATATAAAACAACGAAAATCAAAGAAATAAGCTGCTTCGTGAGCTTCGAGGAAAGAAAATCGTGGAGTTTCAGACAGCCAGTTTATCAAGTAGTTGATTTTCAAAAAGACTGATAACTTTACTTGAAGTTTGTTAACATTATTTTCTTATTATTTTGTTCAAATTTATTACCAAATCAACTGTATTTATTCACTTTTAGATGTTTGAAAATGATTGGTCAAATGGTCTAAATCTTATTTATGTTATTGGTTGTGTTATTGATTATTTAGTTTTGGAATACAGTTGGGCAAACAAACATTCGCCGAGCAAATGAACCTTATGATTTCAGCGATAGCCTTCTCGTACTTGCCTTTAATCAAATAAATCTAAGCGTGGTCTTTGTTTTCTTGATCAAGTTCAGTTCTAACGCTCTTCAGTTTGTCTTGGTATTTCTATTTCATCGCTTTATTGTCATCATTTGCAGTGTCAAGTTGCTTCTGTGACTTGTCGACTTCGGCATTCAAGTCGTTGATCATTTTGTCCATTTTTTCCAAATCCTTCTTCTTCTTCTTCTCATCAGTAAGTTGATCAACTGTCGAGTCATTCGCTTTTTAGTCAATTTTTATTCAGTGTTATTTGCTTCATCTAAGTTGAACTGGACTTATGTAATTTGCTATCAGCAGGCTTTCAAAATGCATCTGCACTATCAGCCTTCTGTCTTTCTTCATCGAGTTTGGCTTGAATTTAAGTTATTATTGCATTCAACATGTTCTTCTCTTCTTCTTGAGCAACAGAAGCTGGTGCACTGACTTGGACTTTAAGTGACGAGACTTGTGCATTGAGTGTTTTGACTTGGTCTTCCACATTCTTTTTTCTATCAGATTAGTTGAGAAGCTGAGGCAGTCTTTTTCATTAGTTTTGTCGTTCAAAGTCTTCTTCTTTTGTGCTTCAAGTGCCTTAATCTGTGATTTATAATTCTCAATCTTCGAAGCGTCTTCAATTGCTTTTTTATATCCTTATTAGCAGCATCAAGTTGAGTGTTCTGGTCTTTCAACGCAGCAACCATTTTCTCCAAATCAGCAATTTGAAAGTCTCTCTTGATAACCTCTGTTTGGTCAATATTTGAAGTCCCAACTTTATCTTTAGGGTCTTGAAATTGTTGTTCCAAATCTACTATTTTCTTCTTGTTTTTAGTTGTTCTGTCTCTTAATTCATTCAACTTCCTTTTTTTTGCTTCTAAAATAAAAAAAATATTAATGCACTACAATAAGTCAACTATATTATTTAACAATACAATAAAAAAGTATTATAAAATGTAATTAAAACAATTAAAATAATTTAATATAAATTATTGAAACAATTATTAGTTATTTATTAATAATACAATACAATATAATAATGTAATCCCATAATTTCAAATATAACTAAATTTATAAACATTACTAATTCAAATTTCAAAGCGATGAAGTTTATAAAGTAAACCTGAATATTTATATGATGATGGTTGTCACGTATAGACCGAGCTTTTTTATAAAAATCATTGACCATTTTATAATATAAAAAATGTTTTTTTTTATATTCTATTGACCAATTTATAAAATAACCAACCAAAAACAAAATTATAAAAATACAATAAATAGAATTAAACTTCCACAAGTCGTATATAACTTTGTTGTGTTATTGAATAAACTCCAGTGACACCATTCAAAGTTGGTGCTTGTGTAATTATAAGCGGATTTTCTGTTGGTTGTGATTGTAATAAGAACTCGCTTGGTATTTTAAATATTGACACTATAGAAAGTTGACTCATGTTATCTACATTAATTCCTTGTGTCACAAAAACGTCTCCCAATTTGACAATTTTGTTACTCTAAGTCACAGAATTGGCATTCAAATTGATATTGTGTTCTCCTTCACTCAATCCAATATAAATGTCGTTCTTCGTGCTTAACGACAACACTTTGTTCAACGCAATTTTCAATTCGAATAATTTTAAATGTTATTTCTTCACATTTTGCAGCTCCCCGATTTTTTTTTAATTTTCAGAAACTCTCAAAATTGCGTTTAAAATAAGTTTCTCATTGTTCAAAATGTTGTAAGTAAAAAATAAGAAAATAGTCACTCACAGTGACAAATTTCGTTGTCAAAGATCCATGTAGTGTCACTTCACTGTTAGCCGCAACTTCCATTCCATCTCAAAGAAAATAAAATTTAATAATAAATTAAAAAATTTAATTTTACACACTTCGCATTCAACATTTTCGGTGTTGTTCCGCCATTATTAAGATGATTTTACTGAAATCAGCAATTCGATTGTACACGACATTCCCTTCCAAAATTAACGTGTGACTCTCTACCTCCCCAGCCTTCTCGCAGTCCTCACAACTGTACTTTCCATCGAAAATGCACTCACAACTTATTAAAGAAGTTTCTAACACAAATTGCAACTCTTCGAAAATTTCACAAGCAACTTTAATTCGTCGTACGAAAAACTTGGATCCTTTGAACTGCCAAAAACAGAATGTTGTTGTCGTCAAATCCAATTAATGGTGTTGTACTCGCACCAAAATTGCCAAAATGGTGTGAACGCCCAAATTTGACACTTTCTGTCTTTTCGAGTGTCAAATTTGAAAAAGCGAAATTGCCAATAAAGACGACTTGTGTTGTTGGAAGAGTCACATTTTCACTCAACACAATTTCACTGTTCGTTTCGATTTGTAACGTTTTCGTGCGCTTTTTGGTATTAAAACTCCTCCAATAAGTCGCATCGTTTCCTTTAAAACCCACAAGTGGACTTTACTGGTAAACCGTACAACTAAATACACAGTTTATTATTTATTTATAATATAATAATTTATACTATTAAAAGTGGTAAAAAACAAAAACAGTTTTATATCAAGAAAAACCGGTTTATAATTTATTCAAAAGGAAATAACAATTATAAAAATCAATAATAAGTTTTTTATTTACTTTTTAATTATTTTTATATTCATTGTCTTTTTGTTATTCCAACCCGATTCACAAAGTCCACAAGTTTATATTTGAGAAAGTTATATCTCCAAATCTAAAATAAATCAATTTTAGTAACCAAAACGATTAGCAACAGTTTGATAAAACGAATTTGTCCTTTTGTCAAAAATGACAAATTTGATTGTAAAATATGCGATATATAAAATATCATATATTGTTTAGTTATAATAATGCTTTGATTACCAAAGTTAATAAATTACTCTTTTCCATTTTATTATTATTTTAATATTTTTTAGTTTTATTATAATAAAACGAAAGAACAAACTGAATACTAATAACTAAACTACAAAAAAACATTATGTAAAAATAGTTTCTACAGAAACAAATTTCTAGTTACAAAATAATTGTTTATAATTCGACAAACTTACCTTAAACAGCAGGGAAAATATATTATAAATTATTATACCTATATGTTCTATTTTTATTTCATTTTTGTTCTTTTCTCTTGTAAATGTTCTTATTATTTACTACAATACTATCGTAAAAGTGTTACTATAGTATTATTATAGTATTATTATAGTATTAGTTTAGAAAGACGACACATCAATTCAAAACAACACTCCAAATCGATCTTATACATACAACGATGATTTCATGGTTCAACATTTCGTTTAGTCGCCAGTGATTTTTATGTTGTTTTAGTGTGCTTATAGCCGTTGGTTAGTATTTTATTATTTAATAACAGAACCGACTCATATTGTCTTCTGTAATAAGACAACAAGATATGTTTCTTTGGAGTCGTCGGTTTTGGTTGTTATTTGACGAAATAACTATCGACAGCAGTGTCACCATCGCGAAATAAATTACTTGGCAATGTGTCCTTTAGTTAGGTCTTGTTGTTATTGGTGGGTGTTTTGCGATCTGGTTTTTCATTGGGGCTCTCCGTTTTCCAAAAAAAGAATTTTATTAGCAACATATTTAATTTAAAGTGATCGATGTTATCAATATTGCCGTTGTTGTATTTTTCATATTGAATGTATTTTTTTGTTTTGATGCTTTGCCTAATTTATGGATTTTTACTTTCAATTCAGAACAGGAGAAAACGACAATTTGAAAAGACAGTTTTTTGAGTAAATAATATAAATAATAATATAGTATATATTGTAAGAATTTAAATTAATATATAGAACAAATGATGTATCGATACAACAATTGACAAACACGATAAGTACGTGATGTGTCAATATGAACAACAGTTTGTGCTCAAATGTTTAATTTGTGTAATAGTTGCATTATAGACTCGGAAGAAAAAGAATACCACTCCATCTTCTTTTCAATTGTGTGTTCGTTTCTTGTTCTTGTATTGTCATTCTTGACTGTAGTGAATAACTTCAGTTCTTGTCAAAATGCTTAATATCGAAATACCAACACAACAAAGTTATATACGACTTGTGGAAGTTTAATTCTATTTATTGTATTTTTATAATTTTGTTTTTGGTTGGTTATTTTATAAATTGGTCAATAGAATATAAAAAAAAACATTTTTTATATTATAAAATGGTCAATGATTTTTATAAAAAAGCTCGGTCTATACGTGACAACCATCATCATATAAATATTCAGGTTTACTTTATAAACTTCATCGCTTTGAAATTTGAATTAGTAATGTTTATAAATTTAGTTATATTTGAAATTATGGGATTACATTATTATATAGTATTGTATTATTAATAAATAACTAATAATTGTTTCAATAATTTATATTAAATTATTTTAATTCTTTTAATTACATTTTATGATACTTTTTATTTGTATTGTTAAATAATATAGTTGACTTTGATTAACGAATCCCCACACTACTCATTAGCTTTAATGAATAACATAAATCATTGTGTTGTCTGTAAAACAAAACACTTTCTCTTGAATGGGTCATATCTTTTGTGTCCCAATTCCTTGTTCAAAGTGTTTGAGTGATTTTGAGTATTTAAAGTGCTTCACCAATTATTTTGTCAATAAAAAGTATTCATGTGAGAAGACAACACACTTAAAATGATGTGCCGTTATTGGTATTATTGTAATCATGAGTGTGAGATGTGTGACGATGGATATTCCCTTATAAACAACATGCAGTGTGTTCCATGCGTCTCCATTTCTGAACATTGTGCGGTGTGTGATAAATAATTGTATCGGTATAAAAAGTGTCAGACCAGTTTTTATCTCTCAGAAAGTAAATGTGTGAACTCGAATGCCGCTTTCTGTGTTGAAACAAATGGCGAATTTTGTACTAAATGTTCTTTTTGGCATTAAGTGAGTTCTGAACAGCTCAAACAACGCGAGAATAGTCCGGTGTGGTGGGTCATCTTACTTATAGTTATCACAAACACCACCATTTATCACACCCATCTCATTACTTGCTGCATTTGTTCTCAACAAACCGATTCAAAAAGTAGTTCAAATGACTCAGAATATGAGTGTACAGAAAACATGGTGATTTTCGATGCTATAAAAACAAAAGAGAAATGGAACTTCTTGAAACACAGTTTGGTGGAAGTGAGCACTTCACTCTTTACATTGGACGTGACAACAAACACATTCAAGTCAATGATTTTTATATACAAAAACTTTATAATATAATATAATAAAAATAATTAATAATATTAAATAAATGTTTTTTTTAGTGATAAGTTTTTAATTATTTAAAAATCATATTATAAATTTTTAGGTATTATTTATTCCTCAATAAAATAATTTGAGAAATAAATAACTTCAAAAATTTTATAGAAAAACATTACATATAATCAAAAATTGTTAATTTAAAAACTATAAAATTAATAAACAATAAAAACTCATATAATTAAAACCAACAAAAAACAAATAATGAGAGATTTTTATGAATCTTGATTTTCGAATAAAACAATAATAAATAAACTTAAATAACTACAAGTACTTGATGCCAAGTCAACTTGACCGCTACTCACTCATGATAATTTCAAAATACTTTAAAAATATTGGAGACTTTATTCGACTCATTCAAGTGTGTAAAAAGTTCGAAGATATTCCATCAATGTTCCATTACAACCCAATTTGCCTTCACTCACACTTTAATTTCTTTTCAAATGTCGAGACGTATCATTTTTACAAGAAAAGCGACAAATATGTTCCCGGCTATTTTCATTACGTTTATGATTATCAAATGTCTTACACCGAATACCTCAAAAAGAGGACTTCCAACTCGACTTTTACACATGTCACATATAACGTGGGCGATTATATAAAATACAAAAAATACGACGGAGCGACACATCTCAAAGGGAAGGCATTTAAAGATATATCCGAAGACGCAATAAGTTTAGACTTGAGCACTGTTATTTCACTTGGAGATTATGGTTTACAGAGTATGTCTACACTTACTTCTGTTGTACTTGGTAATAGTATACAAGAGCTTCCAATCAGTTGTTTTGAGAATGACGTGAAGTTAAAAGAAATCGACATTTCTCATATCAAAACCATTGGCGAAAAGTGTTTCTATTGTTGTGTGGAGTTGTCTGCAATTACATTAGGTGAAGTGTTATCTGTTGGGTTAAGTTCTTTTTACGACGCGTTTAACATTAAATATGTGAAGAATTTAGGGACTAAGAATTTGAACACGTTGATCAATTTATCTTCTTCACAAGCTTTTAATTCAATTCATCACAAATTACTGATCACTCAAAACGATATAAATCTTCTAAATAATTCTCAGCAAATCAACGCGTTTCAACTTCCCGTAGATGAATATGGCGTTCAAGCATTCTGCACTGTTAATGGTTTAGAAGACATGAACATCCCAAAAAGTGTCACTCAAATATCTTATAACGCACTTTCAGATACAAATTTGAAGCGACTTGATTTATCAAATGTTGTTGAAATAGAAGATAACAATAACCTTGACGGTGTCACGGCTCTTACTATTCCAGTGAATTTGTATTTCAACAGTCTCATCTTTTTAAACAACTTAAAACGCATTTCGGCAGTCGGGGGAACAGTTATTAAGTCGCCAGTTGCGTGTTTTATGAAAGAGATTCTTGAAGAAAGTGGATTGTCTAGTCAAGTGTATTTGTACACTAAAAAAGACTTTGAATTGACGAACGGGGTTATTCCCTTGTTTTGTAACCACATTGGGAGCGGGGTATTTTGCAATGTGAATATTGTGAATATCGAAATACCAAGTAATGTGACTCGTATTGATTGGGGCAATTTCTGGAATTGTCCCAATGTGGAGAAAATTGCGATTTTTTCTAAAAAGGATATTTCAATTAGTATCGAAAATTGTCCAAAACTACTTGAAGTGATCACTAAAACAACTGTAAACTTTGATGTTTCTAATTGTAAAGAATTAACAAAAGTCACTATGCCATATATACCAACAATATCTTTGTACAAAACAGTGGCATTTAATCATTGTAGAAATCTTAAAGAGATTGTTATTGAAAACCCCCCAAAAGACTTGATTTTCGAAGAAAGAACATCTTACAGAATTACTCAGTTGGTGAAACTTAACATCAAATATATGGAAGTTGCGTATGATAATTATATTGACGATGAACACTACAAACAAGAAGAACAAATTCTGGACGGAGTACAAGACGAAAATGGTTTTGATAATCAAGAAGAAGATGAGAACGTCATTTTAAAAACAGTTGTTATTCCAGAGGGAGTGAATGTGTTAACAGTAGGTTGTTTTGAAAACGTACATTCAGTAAGTAAAATCGTGTTCCCTTCAACGGTGACAAGAATACATGACTACGCCATTTCTCAGTGTGCTAATCTTGCTGAAGTTGAAGGGTTGACTAAAGAAGTCATTGTCGAACAAAATGCTTTTTATAAGTGCGACAAGTTGCAATTAAATAAATAAAAATTTTATTTCGAAACGTTTTAATATAATTCATTTCTTAAAACCCTTATTTACACACATGGTTTTTAGTTTAATATTTATAACCTTTTATAATTTTCCAATACACTGAAACTTCCCAAGAGCGGGAGGGTGTGGTAATTTTGTTCTCTCAAGAGCGGGCATTTTTGGCCAATCAAACCTTATAAACCGCTCGATAAAGAACTCTATTTTTAGTTTCAGTCTAAAAATTCCCGCTCTTGAGAGGTTTTACAGTAATTAACACTTTTTAAATCTAATGTTGCAAATTATTTATTATTAATTACTACTTCTCTCTTCAATTTCTTGTCTCAAAATTTCCATTTTCTACACAGTTAACTGCCGATGAGAGTAATCAACATGCAAAAGAGTTTGATGCTAAAGTTGCTGAAGTGACGAAAGAACTTGGAGAATACATTAAAGACAAAAGGACGGCTGATTGTGAAACTGTATTGCATAAAAACCCTTTGACTTATTAAAAATATAGCACTTTCACACTTGAAAGAATTGTCAAAAAAGCACTTGTCTGCACAATCCAGAAGCATTGACTCTGAAAGAGTTTTCAGTGTTACAGGAATTGTTTTGACTGATAAACGAAACAAAACAAACCTTCACACTGCTTCAAAAATCACATTTTTGAAAATTCAACTTGAACCCAATTAAATTGTCTTTGTTATTTGGCATGTTAGTATTTGACTTGAATACAAACAATTTCTGCCCTCGTGCAATTTATCAGATAACTTTTTATCGTCTTTTATTTCAAAGTTGAGACCTGCAAAATAAATCTTAATTTCAAAAGATAAAAATACCTATTATTTTTATAGTTATTTCATTATTTTTTTGCCATTATTTTTTTTTATTTTTTGTGGTAAGAGAATGAAGTTTTTGAAGGCATCAGAAAAAAGATGAAGAAATCGGCATTTTTTTCTTTATGGTAATGAAAATGTTTTTGAAATTAAAATAGCAATAATAATGAATATTGTTTTTTTCATTTTGTTGTTGATCTTTGATTATTTGGTCAAAATAGGATCTATCTTAAAAAACTCCAAGTTCTTTGGAATTTGCATGTTGCGATTATTGAAAAATAATGATTGTCTTATGCAAATGGAATTATAATGTAAAAGGGGCATTTTGGGTATTTGTGGTTTGCGATTGCGCACCATAATAATTATCAATTAAATTTTTTTTTTAAATTATAATTTTTATTTTAAAAATTTAATATTATAAAAACTTTGAATCTTGACTTTTATTTTTTACATAAAAACAATAAAAACTGAAATTTAAAAATCAATACTGATGAGAGTCAAATTAGAAGAATTTTATCTGATGAACGTAGTTCTTTATATTAACACATTCAAATCTCTTTTGACGTTTTCTACGATCAATAAAAAGTGTATACGTGTGATGAAACGCCTTCAAATCAATCCTCTTGTCATTGAGAAAACGCGTAATCATGATTATTATTATAAATATGAAAACTACATGACAGATCATTATTCTCTCAACGTTTTAAAACTTTTTCCAAACATTAAGACGTTGTATCTACCTTCTTACCGATTCAAAGTTCCAAAAAGTGTGACTTCTCAAATTCAGTATATCAAAGTCGCAAATATGAACGACAATGAATTCCAAATACAAGATGATACATACTTAAAATCAAATGTTAAATATCCAATTGTTTCACAACAATTTCCTTTCAATGTAATTCATCCTGAACATCAATATAAATTTCAAACTTATGTGATTAATTCCATGAAAACTTTTCAATATTTTGTTGACAACGTTGACAATTTGTATAACGTTAAAGACCTTGCAATTGTTGTTCCTGATAAAATTAAAGACAAGAATGATACTAACATTACAAAAAATAAAGCAACACTATTATTACAGTCCATTCAAAATAAAGTTCATCTATTTTTGGAACTTCACAACTTAAAAACACTGCGAATTATTTCAAGTGGCAAATGACAATTAAAACACTTTATTCCATTAATATGGCAAAAGGAGGACTTTTTCTTGATAAAATTTTGTATTTAAGAAACGACAAAATGACGACAGAAGACAGAGAGGTGTTTGGGAAAATCAAAATGTATTTTAAAGTGATGATTATTAAAGTCAAAAATTTGGACACATTGAGTGAACGGAATGTGCAAATCTCTTTTTATAACTTTGAAAACAAAATACATGTTGACGAACACAATATTCCGTTAATTAGAAAATACTCAAACGACGCTTTTAAGTGTTTTGAAACAATTACTTTGAACAAAGAGTCTCAAAATGACATCGATTTGGCGCAAATTAATACGAAAAAATTGATTGTTAATAACGAAAAAGAAACCCCTTGGAACTATCAAATAGAAATTCCATCGACTCTCAAATATCTTTCTGTTGTTGAAAATGGAGTTAAAATAGTATGTTCCCAAAATGTTGAAATAGAAGTGGCCAAAACACTCAAATTAAATACTTTAGTTTTGGCCGACTCTTTCGACTTTTTTGAATTACCCGAATACTCTTATTTTGTTTTAGAAAATAAAGACATTGAATATATGAAAAAGAATGTGACAAGTGAAAACGAAATACAAAACTATTCCAAAATGACTCAAAAGGAACAAAATGAATTCAGAAATTTTTTAGTGTTAATGAAAGACCTTCAAGTTTTAGAAATTGAAGAACATTCTCAATTATTGTATGAAAAGGTCGCTGTCACATTTGTTCCAAAAGAAATTACAAGTGACATAAAATTGAATAATATAACAACTTACAAATTTAATACATACAAATTAACACCAATCGAATTTTTAACTTCTTTAACTAAATTAAAAATTTCCTCTATTGGAAGAAATGTTTTGGATTTGGATACCATAAAGTTAATAAAAATCAAGTGTTATAATATTGGTGCTATAACAATCAATGTAAATCCCTCTTTAAAGTCCATTGATCTCACTGAATGTTATAAAGTACATTTTGTATGTCGAGTAGGTGTAGTTTATTTGACTCATTTTGATTCTTTTCACACAAATTACACAGAAGGTACAAACATAGTAGTGGACTATTTGATTCCATATAAAGAACGGTGTGAACAAGGACCTTGTTGGGCGGATTCTATTGGAAAAAACTTTAATTATATCAAAGGAATGGTATATTCAAATGAGCCTTACACGTCCAATGCGAATGGGTATTACTCCCCTAATGTCAACGAATTGCCTTATTTACCAGCAAACATTCTTATAGACCGAATGTGTTACAAACAAGATGCATCTGAAATTTGGTTCAAAGCTGTCAAGGAAATTGGCGATTATTGTTTTGAAGATTGTGATTTTAGATATAACAAGAAAATTGAACTTTCAGAAGGACTCACCTCTTTTGGGTTTGGTGCATTTTGTGGTGCAAAAAATCTTGTGAAAGTCTCTCTGCCTTTAAATTTCAAAAGGCTGCCATTTAAAGCATTTTACAACGTCACAAGTCTCGCCGAAATTGAAGCGAAAGAAAGTCCAATTGAAATCGACGACTATTCACTTTATAAATGTACAAATTTAGTGAAACATCCCAAATTTGTTCCTATGA
>NW_004443556.1:329005-346053 GCF_000330505.1 Entamoeba invadens IP1
GACTGCAGTTCACTGATTTCATTGTGTTGTTCTTCCTCTCTTATATTACCAAAGTCTACTTTAAAAGGAACAAATGCGTTTATCACACTGTTTTGAAGTAAATTGATTACAGTATTTTTAATGGTTTTTAGTTCAAACTAACATTTTTAAAAATTTCTATAATTCATTTTTAAAGATTATATTTTATTTTAAATATTTAATTTTTGTGTATCATTGTTACAATTATATTATATATTTTATATTTTATATTTAAAATAATGCTTTTTACTGTAAATAATCGTATATTATAATTCCACATTTTTGGTAATTATTAATTTGGAAACGACTGCTATTTTTGAGTATCATTGATTCAATTAAATTAAATATTTAATCAATAAATAATGTTTTAGTAATAAATAATGATATATAATGAAAAGTTATACATATCAATATAAAAAAACAAAACATTTGCATTATTTTAAATGTTATACAATTTCACAGCGTTTTTTCTTTGTCGTTTCAGACAATGGTATCTCTTCATAAAGTTCTTCGTTTGTTTTGGATTCCAAAATTTCATTTATTATTGCTAAAAAGCACTCAGTAATATTTACATTATTTTTTGTTGATATTTCGAAAAATGGAACACCCCATTCTTTTGCAATATTCTCTCCTTCTTCTTTTGAAACGCTTCTCTGTGTCTCTAAATCGCTTTTGGTTCCACATAAAACGCATGGGAAACTCTCGACCAAATAATTTCGTAGAATAGCTTCATAAATAACACACGCGTAAATAAAAGAAGGCTTTGAAGTTATTGAATAAACTATAATAAATCCATCAATATTTTTAATTTTTTCGAAAACAAAATCATATGGATCTTGTGGTGTCATATGATCAAATAATGAGACGGGTATAAATTTTCGATCGAGTAATACTTTTTTAAAAAATTCTTTTTCTGTCAACGTGTCAATTTTATCATAAAATTTATTTAAACAAAACTGGTATATCATCGCTGAACGCCCAGAAGATACGTATCCCATAACAATGGTGTGAAATGTTTTTATTCTTTGCATTTTAACGAATGAATATATTAATAAGATCTTTTGTTTTAGTTTCATAATGAATTTTACATTATGATATGTTTAATTTATCGTTATTTTTTGTGTGTTTGTTGAAAAAAAATATCTTTCTGTTTCTTTTTAATTGTTATATTATTAATAAATATTATAATTCTAATACCAATAAATATATTTTAAATTGATTTGTAGAAGAATTATTTCATGTTTACAATAATCATCACACAACAAAAATATTTGTTTGTAATTTGCTATTATATAAAATTTTAATTTAACGATATTTTAGCTGAAATTGTATTTCGTGTAAATACTCATACAATATTTCAAAAAACATTTTTATCAACTAACCAACTTAATTTATTCATTTACAATACTGATAAATTACCTTTATTATTCATTATTTAAATATTTGTTTGCTTATCGGTTTTTTAGTGTGTATAACAATAAACATGTTTATTCTTTTTAATAAGTGTAACATTATTTGATAACGTTAATTAAAAAATAATTGAAAACAAAAACAATTTTTAAAGATAAAAACAATGTTTTTTAAATAATATAAATTATCAACAACTCAATAATACATTTTTTCGATTCCATTTTATTGTTGATTGAAAATATTTAATTATTTTTATGTGTGATTTTTTATCCTTTTCATTATAAAGAATAAATAATATGAATAATTACAAAATTTGAATTGTGTTTTTGTTATATTTTAATTACAAAAAAGGAAATTTTGGAAACACTAATATGACGTGATTTCTGAGATTTATAACACTTCAATTCAATCAAATTTATTTAAACATAAAAATTGTAATGAATAGATCTTATTGTATAAATATGTAAATTTGTATGGTTATTTATTAGTTTATCTAAATTAAAGGGAGATGTCTTTTATTGCGAGATTTTTTTGAAATTTTTAATTGGTCTTTGTATAGTAAATCAATGGTTTAATAAGTTATAATTAATAGAAATAGAATATGAAATAACAGAAAACATAATAATCACAAATTTCATTCCAAAATCACATCAAAATTGTTATGTGACAGAACTATTTTGAGAAACGAGGAGGTATAAAAGGGAAGTGTGAGCACTATGATACCAAATGCCACCAATTATCAACATAGACAACTGCACTGGATGTGGAGCTTGTGTCTCAGCGTGCCCACAGAACGTACTTGAGCTCAGAAACGACAAGTCATTTGTAGCAAGACCAGACGACTGCATTGAATGCCATGCATGTGAAGAGGCGTGTGGTTTTGATGCCGTCTCATTCCCTTAATCAATTTTTCACTCTAGTTATTTATATGTGTTTCAACTATATTTTTATAAACAAAAAAGTAATTTGATTTGTAAAAATATTTATTATAATTTTATTTATTAAAATCAATTACATTTTTCATCAAAAAATTTTTTTTTATTTTAATAATAATGAAATTATATAATTATTATAATATAATAATTTTTAAAAAAATGCACCTAATAATTATTTTGAATGATTTTGTGTTGAAAGATTTGATAAAAAACTATTTCGATTGTTATTTCAACTCATTTTCAACAATTTAAATAAAAATGATTGATAAGTATCACATTATGATTGTGTCACAATATTTTTTGACAATCAAAGATTTTATCAACTTGGAGTTTGTGTGTACCAAGTTCCAAGGTAATATGACAAAATTCATTACATCCCCAATTCCCACTCACTCGAAAAACTATTAAATTTTTTCCAAAAATTGAGACTTTTTATCTTTGGAATAAAGAAGATGAACGTTTTGGATATTTAGCAATTGACAAATTATCAAATAATGCAAATGAAAAAGAAACGTTCAAATGTGCTATTTTTAAATTACAACGCAGTGAAATTATAGAACATTGGATAAATTATAAAATAAGTTTAGAAATAATAAAATGTTTGTGTATACACTTTTATAAAATAGTTGTAATGTTTGGTGTCGAATTGGAAACTGTGAATCTTTTTAAAAATTCTATTTATATTTTTAAAAAGGTATTTTGCTCTAAAATTACAACTTCATTAAATTTATTGCATCGAGAAGATATAAACACAATGAAAGATAAATATTATTCAAACTCTAAAATGAGTTCTTATGTATTCAAAAGTAAATTATTTTCACTTGGTGAAGGTTGTTTTTCGTGTTGTGAGGCTCTTACTAATATTGTACTTCCATATACACTGACAAGTATTGGAAAAATGTCATTTTGGTGTTGTACTTCTTTGCAAAGAATCCACATTCCAGAATTTGTAAAAGTTCTCCCAGAAAGATGCTTTAAGTGTTGTGGCAAACTTTCAGATGTTAATATTCATAGTGGAATATGCCGAATAGAAGAAGCATGTTTTGAAAAATGTTATTCACTCACAAGTCTTAATTTAAAAGATACAACTTTTATTGGTAAAAAGGCGTTTAAAAAATGCACTTCTCTGTGTTCTGTGACTTTACCAGATGATATCAAACAAGTGAATGATGAACTTTTTCCAAAAATGTAGTTCATTAAGTAAATTGGAAATTCCAGAAAATGTCACGTCACTTGGCATAAAGAGTTTTTATTGTTGTCGATCTCTCACAAAAATGGACATTCCAAATAGTGTTGAAAAAATTGGTATAAAATGTTTTGAAGAATGTTTTTTACTTCAAAAAGTAAAATTATCCAATAAATTAACAACATTACCAGAAATGTGTTTTATGAATTGCAGTTCACTTTGTTATGTTGAGATGATTTGCAATATAGAATCGTATGGCGACTCATGTTTTAGGAGTTGTATCAATCTTACACAAATAACACTATCATACAAAACATATAAAATTGGATATGATTGTTTTGAAAATTGTACATCACTTCAAAGTGTTAAAGTGAACGATTTCATTTCAAAGACTTTACATGTTTCAAACGAGATTACAAAATGTGAAATTGGTGGAAATGCTTTTCGAAATTGTTTGTCACTTAAAAGCTTTGAAGTTCCAGTTTTAATGACATCTATTGGGTTCTCTTCATTTCAAAATTGTTCCAATATAACAAATATGCAACTTAATGAAAATATGATAATGCTGCATGATAGTTCGTTTAATAAATGTTCAGCTCTTAGTTCAATCGAGTTGACAAATTCACTTCAAATCATTGGGAACAACACATTTTGTGAATGTAAATCATTAAAGTCCATTCTAATACCAAATTCAGTCACTTCAATTGGTAATGGTTGTTTTAAATCTTGTTCGAAACTGACTTGTGTCGTTTTGCCTTCTTTGTTAAACGAACTTGGTCATTCTTTATTCATGCAATGCAATAGTTTAAATGATATTGTAATACCAAAAACCATTAATTCAATTGGGATGTACTGCTTTAGTGGATGTAAAAATTTAAAATGTGTTGATCTACCAACAGGTGTTACTGCAATACCAAATTGGTGTTTTAGTGGGTGTTTATCTTTAAGTAAAGTTGTAATAACATCTAATGTAAAGAAATTTGGTGAATATTCATTTTATGTTTGTGACTCACTTAATACCATAACAACACCAAGCAGATTATCTCTTTTTAATAAATGAAAGTGGCGCAAAAAAATTATTAATTTTTTTTTAAATTTAAACTTTTGTTTGGTTCAAAAAAGTAACACCAATATTTATTGTTTTTCTGTTTAAATTTAAACCAATATAAAATAATAATAATTTTAAAATATAAATATAATATTTTGTTTATCATTTATACATACAGTCCCTCAAGCAATCCTTATGGGAAAAGCCTGCCTTTTGGGATTGTTTTTTATAGTGCTCATTGGTTTCAAATTGATAATATTTTTTATTAACAAATTATTTATTAAATCCAAATCAATCAAAACATTTATTTAAATAATGTTTTTCATAAAATTTTTAAAAAAATAAACTATTAAATATAGAATTGTATTTACTAAATTAACTATATACTGAAAAACAAAATCAGATGGCAAGTTTTTTCCATTAAGCTAACTTGAGTGACTGTATGTATAAAATGTAATAAAATGTTTATAAACATCACTATTCAAAATATAGTTTATTGTATCTTTTTTAAATACATATTATAATATATACTTTTTTGCCACAATTATTAATTGATTATATAAATCACTTATCGAACAATATTGTGTTTGTTTGTTTTTTAAATACTTCAAGAAAGTGTAAGAATATTTCAAATTATATAAATACTTTTTTGCAACAAAAATATATAAGATACAATGGAGTGTGCGGCCTCAAAAGCAGATTTCTGTTCTTTTAGTTATTCTCCAAATGGAGCTCCAAAAGTTGACACAAACATCATTTCCGCCAACTTTTCAACTCTTCAAACTGTAATTGAACCTCTTCAAAGTGAACCCCCGAAGTGTCCATCGTGTGGTTCATATTTTACTGTTAATTCCTTTAAGGAAGATGGCAACATAATTTGTCCTTTTTGCAATGCAATAACTCACATATCTTCTCCAAAAGACAGTTATATATCTGAAGAGACTGTAGAGTTGGTTTTGTCTCCTCCCGAACTTCAAAAACTTGAAAAAGTTGAAGAAGAGTCCGAAAAGGTCATAGACAACAAAACAATTGTTTTCTGTATTGATGTGTCAGGTTCTATGGGTTCTCAGCCAACCGACAAAAATGGGAAAACAATGAACGGTACTTCTGTTTTGGAAGTGATCAAGTCAGCTATGATTCACCAAATCAAAGCAATGTTAAACGAAAATCCACAACAGAAGGTTTGCATTGTCACATTTGATAGTGTTGTCACAATCCTTGGAGACTGCACTAAAACACCAATAACTGTGAATCACCATTTTATGAATGATTTTGACAGTTTAGTCGACGTTGCAACCGAGAAAATTGAATTAACAACACTGGAAACGTCTTCTGAGAAAATCCTTTCATCACTCAAAGCACTTAGTCCAGGAAGTTGCACTGCTCTTGGCCCAGCACTTTTAGTCTCGACAGTTGCTGCTGGAAAACAGAATAATGGCTCCGTAATTTTGTGTACTGATGGTCTTGCAAATGAAGGACTTGGAAGTTCTGGAAGTCAAAATGAAAAATCATTTTATCAGCATGTTAGTGAAGTGGCAAGAAAGAATGGCGTCATAATAAATGTCAATACCGTGAAGGGGTGTGATGCTAATATGAAAGTGATTGGTGAGTGTGCTGTACTCACTGATGGACAAGTGATGGTTGTTGACCCAGAAAACATCACAGAAGCATTTAAAGGTGCCCTTGACTCCGAGTTGATCGCAAGGCAAATTGTGTTGGACATTTTCCTCCCACAAAGTTTGTACGTCAAGGACGAATTTTCAAATGAAAAAGTGAGTAAGAAAAGCGTTGATGTTGGGAACGCACTTGATGACACAACTTACCAATTTAAATACGCCAAGAGAAATAGTGAAGACAAATTGGAGACTTTCACAGTTCAACTTGGGATTAAATACACCAAGAAGAATGGAGGAGTCTATTACAGAATCATCACAAGAAAAATCGAAGTCGCTAAAGAAGACGAAAAGGTAGATTTGAACGGAGAAGTGTTGCAGACGTATTACATTCAGCAAACTGCTGAACACAAAAGAAGAGGATCTATTGAAAGAGCTAAAGAAAATATTGGGATGTTCAGACAGGCACAACAAGTCTCTAAACAGGTAATGCAATCAGAATATAATACTTATGCAGATGACATGGAAAATAGACTCGAGGAAGATAACGACGAAGCGTGGGCTGTTAATCAGACCGCTACTAAATGGAGTAAGAAGAAAGCAAAGAAATTTATTGAAAAGTAATCACATTATTTTTATTGTTTTTGTATTTATCGTTACATTAGAATAAATAAAAATGAGTGTATAATATATATAACATCCCTAATATTTAAAATTTTTTAATTTGAAAAATATAATTTCTTTTATTGTGTTTTTTCATGTTAAAATAGTACAATATTCCACTTATTTAATTACTCCCTCGAATTGGCGTTTCCTTCGTCAAAAAAATAATAATTTTAATTGAAGGTAATTATAAAAGCTTTAATAAACTGAAAATAAATAAAACAAAAACTTTTTATTGAATATTTAAAAATGCTTAATTATAATTTTAATGCATTTTTTTGAATTGATCACTTTAATTAGAGAGATGGCAAGACAAAATTTCCTGTTTCAAATTGAGTAAATATTATATCTTCTTTAAACAAGCCATTTAAAAAATTTGGGTTATAAAAGTGTTAATAAAAAGTTTTTAAAAAAACACTTTTTATAAAAACAAAGAACCAATTCTATAGTAAAAATTAGTAATTTTAACTTCTAACACTTAACTCCACTTCACCTCGTATTTTCCCAAATCGACTGGAAGTGGTCGAGACGCCAACATAATCTTCTCTTCCATTTCTTCAATCACCTCAGACACTCGTATTGAGCAAAAGTCTTGTTTTAATTGTGCGCTCTCTGCCTTCATCATTTCATTGACCTTCTCAATTTGTGCATCAATTCGACTCTCTTGATTACACACCCTTAAATAGTCTCCAATAGAATACACCATACACCTATCAACTTCATCTCCTTCAAGTGAAGCAACCTCTTTCGATGTCACGCCCATTTCTAATATCAAACTGTTGGCCTTTCCTGAATATAAAATGTCGTCGACTTGTGGTAACAACTTTTTGTAGCGGAGTAACATCTCGTGCTCGGCCTTTGTCGGGAATTTTGGGGTTCCAAACGTTCTATTTCGCATCACGTCCTCCATCTCAACGCACTTGTCCAACTTCTTTTTGTTCGACTCAAGTTTCTGTTTAATTTTGTCGCGGAACTCTTTAACTTCTTTCTTTGCTGTTGAGAGGTCGGTGATGTGCTCCAACGAACTTTTCTTTCTGATTTGGTTCAACATAAGTCCACTTCCGTCTTTCCCCTTTTGGGTATTTTGGTGTGGGAAGTTGGTTGGATAGACTTCAAGGAACGCGTCCAATGTCGTCTCTCTGATTTCGTCATTCAGTTTTGCAGTGATCATCATAGCCTCAAAGACGGCGTATTTGTCGACTGGTTCTTCCTTTTTCTTCTCTTCTAAAATTTTCTCTTCAACTTTTTTTGGAACTTCTTTTGGTGGTTTCGCAATTTCTGTTTTCCTTTTCTCTGCGGAAACCTTTTTTGCGGGTTCTTCTTTCTTTTCAGTCGTTTTTGGAACATTTTTTTCAGTCTTATTTTCAGTCTTCTTTTCAGTCTTCTGTTCGGTCTTCTGTTCTTTCACTTCATTTGCTCGAGTCTTCTCTTCAGCCAATTTTTTAGTGGCTTCCAATTGCTCATTCTTGTTGTTCTGAATGTCAATATCAAGACTTTTGTAATACTCCTTAACCAACTCATATAAAGTCAAAGTAATTTGTCCTGGCTGTGGAGGTTGTTGTTTTGGTTTTGTGAGGTCTAAGAAATGCCATTCGAAAGCTTTGCGACGTTCTCCGATTGAAGTTGTGCTGTTTGGTTTCGTCACAACAGAAGGGTTTTGAGTCTTGTTTGATTCCAAACGGATGGTTTGTTTGCATTGAATGACTTCGCACAGAGCGGTGACAATGTCTGACGCCCAATGTTGTGAGATGTTAAATTTTGTTATTGGAAATTCGGTTGGGTTATATAAGAAGTTGTGAAGTTTTAGAAATTCATTTTGACCACATTGCGACAAACTGGTCAGCTCAAGCATTAAAATCATTGCAAGTTCTTGTCCACGTTCATAGTAATAACAGTCGTGAAAGCCGTTTACAATTTTTAATAGAGAGTCATGAAGTTCTTTTGGAATGTCCAACAAACTAATTAAACGGGCGACGTCTTGAAATCCAAAAGCGGGTTTGTTTGGGTTAAAATGATAATCCATGTTTTCTTTTCCAAGATCTTTTCTTATTCACTTTCTTATATAAATTTATTTATTTATCAAAAAAGACTTTGCTTAATTTACACCAATTTTTTGAAAAATAAAATTTAATCATTTCATTTTGTGGAAAGTTAGAAAAATAACATATTATTTATATTAATTTATGTTATATTTTTTTAAAAATAAACTTTGTTTTTATTGGCATACATTGTTTAACTGATATTTTATTTTATTCTCTATAGAACAAATTGTGTATTTTCCAAAAAAAAATATTTTAACTATTTTTGTTATATAAATAAAAACTATGTCATAAAAGTTATTTGAATAAATCAGAGTTTTGGATATTTCAAGTTGTTGTTTATTTGCTCTTTTGACAGATAATTATAGTTTTTTAATTAAAAAAATTAAAAATAAATTTAGATGTTTTTCACACTTTAACCTTATAATTGCGGATGAATAACAAAATTAAAACAAAATAACAAAATCCCAGAATGGCACCCTTGTCATTTTTATTACATTTCCTAAATTCGAAAAAATTAAAAAAACAAAAATCATATCATAAAATTAATAATGTCAACGCATCAATTGAAATATGCACAAGTTTGAATTGCATATCAGAACAATACAAATCAATTTTTGATATCGTAAAGTTTCGATTTCCGAGAATTTGTTAACAGTGAATCACACTTGATTTTTTAAGTTTTTTAGTTTTTTTTCATATTTTTCAATGGTTTAGAAATACACAAATAAAAACAAATTAAATAAGTTAACATTTATGGTGTAAACTTATTGATTTCATTGTGTTCCACCAAAATCAGAATATTAACATTACGGTTTGAAGTAATAACATTCATTAAAAAATATCATATTTAAGACCATGTAAAAAGTAGTTTCAAATCAAATTTCCACTTATGTGTGAATATCATGCAATGGTGTTGTTGAGTATTTATAACACTTTCTTTGTTCATGTTTTAATTAGTAATATAATTATTATAAGTTAATAATTTAAAATATTATTAATATTATAATTTTAAACTTCTTATTTTTATTTATGGTTTTATATTTTTTATTGCTATAAAACTTTTATTAAATAAAACACTACAATAAATTTAATTTATATTTTATAAAAAAAGTCAAAAAATATATTATAATTTTTTTATAAAATCAATTTATTCACAAAAAGTTTTATCTGAATGAAACAAACAGTAAAACAGAGAGGATGAGTGTTATATGTAAATAACTTGAAAATTCAAGTTGATTTACTAATTAACAAATAAAAGAAGAATGGAAATAATCAGTAGAAAACGGTCAAGATAATCAATATGAATGTGAATGTCGACATGGCACAGAAGCAAATGCTTTAAGCTTAATTAACACACAACCAGAATATTTTTGTTATTTTAATGATGGAAGTGGTATCATAAAGAGTCCAAAGCATTATTGGTGTTTAATTAAACAGTGGAATGTTTAATTCCACGAGACTACAATTCATTGGATTTAAACCGAAAGACACGGACAGTGATCACCGGCAAGGCCTGGTCTCCACTGCAATAAAAAAATTTGATATTAGTCTCAATAGCATTCCCTGGCTTCATAGTCAGTTTTTTATTAGTCAATCGGATAGGAAGAAAGCCATTACGGTTGTTTGGATTTGCTGGGACAGCAGTTTGTTTGTTGTTGTTATGATCGGAACAGCTATTTCCGAACCATTCCCGTTCAAGTTTGGTCACTTAGGGACGTTCTGTTCATGTGGTGGATTGATGATGATGGGTTCTGTTTGTTGTTCATTGCCCCGGAAGGAAAGGGCGTAGATATCTAAGATGTCAATGTTCTTGATGGGTATGAGAGGTTCGAAGACGACACTTCCAAAAGTGTCGAGAAATAAAAATGATTGTTATTTACAATCATTTTTATTTGATAGTTGTCAAGATACCAATGAAAAATTATGTAATTATTTGTTATTTTTAAAACAAAAATCAATTCACAATCAAAAACAAGAATTAATTAATAATTTTAATAACTTTTTTAAAGTCTCAAACTTAATTAAATCAATTTGTAAAGACACAAAGAACAATTGTAAAGAAAAAAAACAAAAACGAAAAGAAGGCACATTTTTTAAAAAATCATAAAAAACCAAATAAAAAATAATTTTAAATGATATGCAACCACCAAGTTTTTGATTCATTTGTCAATTTATTTTAAAAATAAAATTAATTCGACAAATAATTGATCCGTGTTGTTGAATTTAAAAATAAAATAAGTCTTGAATTTTTTTGTTGTATTTTTCGTATGTTTTTAATATTGAAATTACAATCATATCAATGATAAGTGTTGTTGTTAGTATAATTTAATTTTACAACAAAAATTATTGTATTTTGATTCAAATAATTATAATAATTATAATAATTTTGTTAAACTTGTTAAATTGTATTTTTGGAATAATGAAATAGTTGGATTTGAATGAAAACCAATATTTTGTTGTTTTTTTGATTGTCAAATTTTTATTCTTTGATTTTTCAAATAACAGTAAATTTGTTATTTAAAAATAAGTAAAAATAGCTTTTAATAGTAAAAATAAGTAAAAATATAAATAATAATATAATAGTAAATAAAATTAATTTTTATAAATATTTTAAAATCGCTAAAATATCACATCCAATTGCAACAACGACATCAAAAACATTGGAATATATATTTCCAAAAACAAACCCGTTTATTTTAAAAATAAAATAAAGGGTATTTTTATTTTTGACAAAATACCTCTATTTTAATTTTAAATGCTTTGATTTTAATATTCAAATAAAAACACGATCCAAACAATTAGATAACAAAAAATGGAGATGTGGTGGCATTGTTTCGATTTTTTAAATAGAAGCATAAACCACTATATTTTTATTTATTATTTGTGTGATATTATTTTGAAAACAATAAAAAAACCATTAACATATATTAGAATACAATTGAAAGAACCAAAAGTCTAGAGATAGCATACAAAGATCCAATTAGCTTGTATTCTGACATTGTATTAATAGACTACCGGATTTTTGGTAGATGATAAATAAGAAATTTAAAAATAGAAAATTAAACAATATATAAAGCAAGAATTTGATATTTAAACACATTGATTAACATGGCTACCTGAAGTAAATATGTATTATATATCGAAAACGAATATGCTGTATTAAACCAAATGGAATATGTCTAAAATTGCAAGCATACATTCAAAGCTTGTAATAATCTGTATGTTTATTATATATAAACAAATACAACCAACAACTAAGGCGTCATTAATGTACAATTAACAGTATTATTATTAACACATACACTCTCTCTTTAATCAACACCAAACGAAAACAAGGCGCACTTCCACATTTGGTTACAAAACATCATTATTATTGCACACGGGTTGTTTCTGCTTGTTTTAACATTTAAAGTATTAACCATACAGAAAGTGATCATGCATATAGACGCCGGCTTGTACATAGTCGGCAAGCAATGTAATTGGACAATATATCCCTGTCAAATAGCCATTGCCATTGTGACTCTTTTATAACAATAAAGGAGTCCCTCTTTGTTGTTTAAATAAAGTTAGACTGAATAAAAAAATCAATAAAACAAATAAATAGCGCTTATACGGCACAAATAACAGTCTACCCAACAAATCACAGAGGTGTGAGCGCTTATATTTATAATATTTATATTATAAATATGATACAGAGAAAGACATAAAGGAAATAAAATGAAGATTGAAAAGGAAATGTAGAAAAAATCGCTGGGATATAATTGATCGATTACATTGTTAGTTCATCGTTTTTTATTTGTAAAATTTGTTTTTAATTATTAATAGCTTATAATTGATTATACAGAAAGTAATAAACGTATAGACAAATTATAAACTATAAACTTTTTATTCTAAAATTAATAAAATATCTAACAATCATACATTTTATTATAGTAGTCAGGTCGACAGAAATATAATCATAATAATCAAATAAAAAGTATTTGATTTAATTGAAAACTTAATGAAAACTGTTTATCTATGTTGATGTATTTTGAGGTTGTTGTGTAGAAATCTGATGACAAAAATGACCAAATTCAAATTAAAGCAGTTTTTATTTAAATGTTACTGATGATGCAATCAACCAATTCTATTTTAAATTCACAATAATTGTCAAGTTATTAATTAATAAAAATGTATAACGTTCAAAAATGTGAGAACGTAAGAGTTGTTATGAAAAAAAAACAATTTTATATCACAACAACAATTTAAAATAAAATATTCATATCTGAAAAAAATGATAGATTTGAATTTGTTTAGCAATCAAATTGTATCAAATGAACATTTGAAATTTTATATGGGAAAACATAGAAAATATTTACAGACCACACACAGAGTACTTTTACCATCTCTAATTAAAATTAAATTCTTAAAACTATAACCAAACAACAGTTAAAAATCATCAACACAACATCAAATCGTTTAATTCTATTTTCAAAATGTAAAATCAAATTATTAAACATCTCAAATTGTAATATGGTTTAATTTATCAACAATAAACTTGCGTTTCATGACATCGTTTTTGAAACATTAAAAACATATTGCACATTTTTAGATAAGTCTGTTGACATAATTAATGACGACGAAATACCCTATTTAGATTACATCAACAATACTATTTAAGTTGTTTGTATTTAATAACTAATGATACTTTGTGTTAAAGATGTTTGTTGTAGCTCAAACAATAAATGTGACTTATATTACCACGCTTTCTTGTGTAAATGAGTGATTTGAAATTGATGATGTTGATTCAAAAACAGAAATATGTTGACTGAAGTTTTTTATTACTCGAACTTAATTCAAAAAAATATTTGGAATGATGGTCTTGATTAACGTTAAATTGAGAGACTAAATATTAATTTCATTTAAAATGAACAATGTATATATTCTAAAGAAGAAATCACAATTATACATAATATATTAGTAATATTTAAAATATCGTACTTATTGTATATATTTTTTATTTGATTACAAACAACAAAACAACAAATTAATTACAATTATTTAATAACTTGACTAATTTTTCAACTGCCTCATTCTTATCTAATCTTTCGCTTACTTTTTGTTTCCAACATTAATCTATGAGTTTATATCTATCAACTGAAATTTAATTTTGCCATTCAAGACCTTTCCAAGCAGTAAAAAACTCTGTGATCTTACATGGAAACCCAAATTGTGTTTTGAAGTATGCATTACACCACCCAAAACACTCATATGTCGTGATAACAAAAAGTATATAATTGATGGTTTTTTGTTGTGTTCATTTTTTCAATTTTCGGGCGCCATATATTTTGGCTATGTACGCATGTAGTTAATGTTATATTGATCATCAGCATAATAATATTTCGACTCATTTTAAATTCAGTCAATTTTGCATTACTCTCGACATCACTTTTAATATGAAATGTCAATTTATGTCTGGCTTTGTGTCTCTGTGTATTATCCCATTTTCATATAAGTAAAAAATTGCTTCAGCTCCATCAATCAAAAAGTTAATTTGCACATGTGGAGCTAAGGTTTTTTCTTTCTACTCAAATACCAATTGGATAATAATGAACAAGTTTTTTATTTTTTATTTTTAAAATGGTCCAAATATAACTTTTTATATTCAGTTTTTACAATAATATAAAAATTATTAATTATTTGTCGAAACCATAATTCTGGTCTAAACCTTAGTACGACACTTGTATTAATTTGTTTATTTGTACTTTAAAATTTTAAATTACAGTGTTATTCACTGGGTTTTCAATTCCCACCATTTTCAATAATTATTAAGTCAGTTTATTAATTATTTAGTCAAAAAAATAAATTATTTCTTTATAAAATGTTATAAAAAATATTACAATGAAATTAATTTAAAGATTATCTTGAGCATACACCTTTCTCCAAACTTCATTTCTACATCTTTGCATTGTCGCATTAATTTCGTGTAATTATTTTGAAATGCTGTTTAACAATGTGAATGAAATGAGTAATGCGGTTTTTGCGGTTTTAATGGTTCAAAGGATATATACTTCCCACTTTCATCAACTTTGTCAGCAAAGCAGCGCAATGAATAGGTATTCCAAAAGTCTGTTAAAAATCTTCATGTTTCTGGTCAGGTTTCTTTCTAGACTCTTCAACAAACAGTTGCTTGAGCTTCAAACCAATTTTGGTGTATTGGTGCTTTTAGTGTTCTGGATGTTCTGGCCCAAATTTCTTCGGTCTTCATCTTGGATTTGGTTGTATTGGAGACGGAATGAATAGTTGAATTGCAAATGATTGGAGCAGAGTACCCAGTAGAGGTGTAGGCGTTAACTGTCTATAATCGGTCCGTACACTTGAATCTGTGAGATCAACGTGATCTACTGATGCTCGGTTCATTATACTTTGAAATAGTTTTAATGTTGATTTTTATTTTTTTTGTTGAAAGTGAAATAATTCAGATAAAACTTTAATAATTCTAAATGACGTGAACATATAAGTTTGTGGTGCGTCTATTTATTTTTGTGAATGAAATATAAAAATTATAATATTGAAATTATTTGTGATGGTATTGATATTATTTTGCATGATCTATTTATCATTTATGCTGGATTAATAATTGTAGGTGGTGTTTAATTAAAATATGTGACAAAATAATTTATTTTTTTGACTAAATAATTAATAAACTGACTTAATAATTATTGAAAATGGTGGGAATTGAAAACCCAGTGAATAACACTGTATACAAAAAATAATTGTGTAATTATTTAATAATTATACACTAAACATATCAAATTTAACAATTAATCACATTCAAATTAACAAATAAATAATGATTGTTTTAAATGACGTTTATTAAAAATAAATTAATTAAGGATGTTGTACAGTTGGCTAAAAAAGTCGGAAACCAAATAATTGAAAGAAGTAAAGCAAATAGTTTTAAAACTCTTTAATAAAATAGATTTAAATGTTAGAGTATTATTTAGTGAACTTATTCCATCCTTTTTCCTTTTAATTTAATAAGTAATTGATGGGAAATACGTCCTTCTGAAAATTATTTGGCTAACTGAATATCTTAGCATGTAATTTTAATTAGAATCTAGTTTTATTAACATTTAAAACATGGGACATGTTTTTTGAAATGATATGGAATTTATCATATTGTTTAACTAAGTTTGATATTTTAAATACATTTTTATGTGTTACAGTTTTTCTAACAAGCCTTATGGAAAAAGCCTGCCTTCTGAGATAGTTTTTCCATTATTTCTATTATATAAACCATATATAAATTATTTATATTATTAACAAATTGGTTATTTGCTCCAAATTAAAACATTATTCCAAATAATGTTTTAATATTATTTGGAAAATATATAAACTATTGATTATAAATTTGTTATGATTAAATTAACTATTTTTTGAAAAAAAAATCAGAAAGAAAGTTTTTTAATAATGCTAGATTAAGTGACTGTAATATTATTTGTATTTAAGAGTGTTAACGTGATAGGGCGTTTCCACACGGAAATGGTGAATCCCTGCGGATTGGATTATTTTGTGTGGATAGCCTCTTATTTTTTTGTCGAATAAACCCAAATATTCGTTTGAACCTATATGTTATGATTTTTAAAATTAATAATTGTTATTTATGATCATTTATGGGACAAAAATGATACACAAACATAAATACCCCCATAAGGAGTGTTTCCAACATTTGCAATAATTTTATAGTAAGAAAAACCGCTATTTTCAGCCTTTTTTGAAGTGGTAAAATAAGAATAGATCAAAATGAACAAATAAAATTACTAACAAAATTTACGTGTATTATCTCGTTTATTTAATATATGTAACACTATTTTTTCGTTTTTTTAATTGAAAAATCATTTCAAAAGTGATTTATGTGATTTAAATTTTGGAAAATTCCCGTTTTTTGCATTAAAAAATATTTAATTTTAGTATCAATTTTAAATGATATTATTTTATTGTTAATCGTGGCTCAAAAATGCGTTTATTATCACTTTTTACTAATAGTATTGTAATTTATATAAACACTCCATTAGTTTATTATTTTAATAATAATATTTGGGAATTGAAATATGTTGATATGCCCTTTTAGTTGGCGCAAATTATACGTAT
>NW_004443556.1:346153-364552 GCF_000330505.1 Entamoeba invadens IP1
AGAAACATACGACAAATACCAACAAAAACCATCAAAAAATACAAGGTATGTTACTCATTACATTTAACATGTAATAATAAAGATTGTCTATCTATATTTACCATCCACATCTTTTTAACCTATCCACAGTAAACTATGCCATAGTATTTTATGACAAATTATATGTTATTTTATAAATTATTCAATTTCAATAATTTTATTGATTAAATATAGTTTATACAATTAATTAAATAAACTAAAGTTAATTAATTAAAAACTTTAGTGTTAAAAATATTAACAAAAATGTTTTTTTTGCGGCAAATTCGTTTAAATGGTAAAAGTAAAAAATGACTTTTACTAAAAATAAAATTTGTTTTTTTGTTTTAACTTTCAAAAAAATCGGTTTTTTATGAATTCGGTCCAAAAAACCCATTTTTTCTAAACTCTTAGGTAAATTTAATCGCAATTACAACAAAAACATGTAAGATTTCCAAATCCATCCACATAAAAGTGGTCTATCACGTTAACACTCTTTAATACATTGTTAATTGTATTTAACCAAAATAATAAACAATGCAATTGATCTCATGAATTATATACATTTAATTGCACAACACACCAACAAACAGACAAAACACTTAATTTATTTAGTTTCAAATAAATATAAAAATGTCTTATTTTTGTTAACAAACTGTTCTGTTATTCAGAGTATTTGTATGAATTTAACCAATAAAGTAACTAAAATAATTTATATTTTAAATAGTTATAAAAAATTAAAAAATAACATAAAAATGTATTTTGTTTTTCTATTTGAAACGAATTTTCAAAACAAAAATAAAAACTATAAAAATAACACAATTTGGAACATAAACCCTCCAAAGTCGACAAATTGTACTGTGAAACACATAACAATTAAAATTGATTCTAAACTTAATTATATATTTGGTGTGTTTTCTGGAGTTTGGACTGTTTTTATGCAGACAGTACATACATTCAATTTTAAAAATTCCTGTGTTATCCAGCAACACAAAAATAAAATATAAAAATCAAAATCATTTATTAAAACCAATAGTTGTTTAATTAAATGGTTATTACAGATTTATTTTAATATTGTCAAATATTTTTTTTGGTGAATATCAATTGGGTAGTTTATTGTGTATTATTATCTTCATCAATAAATATATAAATGTGTATCATCCATCTCCAGAAACAATGGAAACATTATCACATGTTAGTGAAAATATCAAATGTATCAATGAGCGAACACAACTATCATATCTTCAGTGCTCTCTGCTTGCTTTCATATCAATGAATAGACGTGTTGTTGTTGGACACCTCAAGAAGCCGAGTAAATACTCCAACAAATTCATCGAGATTCAAAAGGTGTTTTTTGACAACGACGAGTATTCTTTTGTGTTCAATGTCCAGAGTTTTCTTGCCAAACGAGCACAAGAACGGATGTCCAGTTACAACAAGAAGAATTCAAGTGGAAAATGGGCTCTGCGAAAAGTGAGAAGTCGAAAGAAGCGGGAGTGCATTCATCTTTTGGAAGACATTCTTTTTGAAGATGGATTTGTTGTGATGTATGACACAGAGAATCGGGAGGGGATTGGTGGGAATGTATTCATTATACTTCCTGATGGGTCTGTTATGGACAAAGAGATGATAAAAAGATTTGGACAAACAATTTGGAATTACTGCGAAGTCGAAAAGAAAGATTCAAAAGAGATCACTTTGAATAATAGTGTGGTGATGACACTTTTATCCATAAAAATTATAAATTACTATGTATTTTGTGTTTGTATTATTTTTGTTGTTTGTTTGACTATTTAACAACTTTAAGAGAAAACTAACTATCTATTTTTGATTTATTTAATTCAAACAATTTAACGTTTACAAACTAATCAAATATAACAGTTAAAAAAGACACTTTCACAATTCATTCTGGGAGTTGATACTTTATATTTAACATATATTTTCAACATTAATATCAATTTTGTTTTTTTTTAATTATTTCAATGTTTGTAACATTTATAAAATATATAAAAACTGGTTTCGATGTCGAAATTTGCGTTAATCATTGATTTGTCAATGTCTGAAATGTAATTACTGTTATAATTAAAACTTTTTATAATCAAGATTATAGTAGTTTAGTTTATATTTCAATTCATATTAATTTAACATTTCACTTTTTTATCAAGAAAAGTTCATATTTTCGATACTTAAAACAATACATGCAAACAAAGATGTAAATACACAATACATTACTTTGGTTTCACATTTTATTAAAATTTGTATTTTCATTTCACAATTATACAAACAACACTTCAAACAAATAAACATGAAAAAAAGTGACTTAGCATGTCTTTCCACAACAGCACCCACTTGATGCTTCTTTCTGGCATTGGCACACCTTCTTCTCTCCACACTTGCACTCACATGTGCATTTGCATCCCTCACAGCAGCACTCACAGGTGATGGTCATCCCAGTTGCAAATGTCTTGCATTGGCACTTTCCCTCTTTGCAGCAACAGCAGCACTCACACTTCCCTTCAGCACCACATTTGCATTTGAAGTCACAGCAGCACTTCCCATCTTGGCAGCAGCACCCACACGTGATCGCTTCACTGCCTTCACATTTGCACTTCTTCTCACACCCACAACTCATTGTCGTGTTGCAATTCAGTGTGCCTTATATACCCATCACTGGCTTTCAAAATCAAAATGGCCAATCACTTGGACTTTTGTGGTCCATCCACTTGGATAGTCAATTTAGTTTCGTTCTGATTGGTCGTTTGTCATTAATAATTATAAATAATTATAATTATAATAATAATATAATTTATTACTTTATTATTAATAAAATAATAGTTTGATTATCTATATTAAAATTGTTTAATTAAATACTATAATTGAATGATTATTATACCATTTTAGAGTTTTAATAACACACAAAATAAGAAAAAATAGTTAAAAATTCTTAAAAGAAAGTAATTCCATGTTGCCATAAAATTCTTTCTCTTTCCAATCTCTCCATTTCTTGTATTCTATTGTGTTCATTTACCATTCTTTCGTGCTTAATGTCTTCTTCAACTTTTTTATTGATTAAGTCGTAGTACAATTCCATTTTTCCGATATAAGATATCATGACAATTAAGTCTTTTGGAAGGTTAATGTCCTTCTGGTCGAATTGATAATTCAGTTCTTCGGTATGATCAAATGCTTTATAGTCTTTATAAGTCCACACAAACACATTGTTCTCATTCTTCACACATTTTCCGTGGTCGAAAGAAAGTCCCATTTTATCATACTTTTTATTAAAGACGTAATTAAACGTCAACCGATTTCCAACGGCATTTTCACCAAGTTTCGCCTTCACTTCAAATCCATTTGCCGTTTTATTGACTACAAACGACTCGTCATCGTTATTTAATGTAACACAGTCTGCATATATCCCAACAAATTGGTCATATCTTTCTTTCATAAAATCATTTGATAATCCTTCAATATTTGTAACACAAATTTCTTTGAAATTTTGTCCTATTCGATCTCTTAAGAACTCAAAAATTGCATTAGACATGATACTGTTTTGCTTATAATATCGCTCTTGCTCTTTCATCCTCTCGAAATACACTCTGAACGTCTCAACAAACATCGTCGAATCAATTTTTGTCTCAATTTCACTAGTAGTGAGATGGTCAGTGTATTTGCATATAGGAACGGATGCTCCAAAATAGTTGAGTGATGGGAATACTTTTGGTCTGTCAAGTTGGTATCCAGCAAATGAAATAATACCAGAAATTGCATTCACACAACTTTTCAATTGTATTTCATAATTTCGTTTACTTTCTGTTATACCAAAGTTGTTAACAATCCATCTCATATGTGTCCTGTAACATTCATTTTCATTCGTTTTAAAATCAAAATTTGGTTTTGAGTCCAAGTCTGTTATTGTGTTAATCATTAAGATGTTGTACTCATATTGACTACTCCAATTTTTGCATAACAAATAATTGACTATTGAATAGTTTGTGTTGGTAAGTAAAACTCTGTAGTTGTATGCCATTTTTACTCTTCGCTGCAACAAGAGTTGAGTCAATTATAGGGGGTCTATAAACTAGTTGGGGAATTTATTAGAAACTTTTAAAGGAAAAAACAATATTTACATGTATTTTGGAAAAGAAAAACCCTGCTCTGCAGTTTTGGGAAGTTAAAACACATTAATTTTTATTTTTGTTTTTGTTGTTTTGTAATTTTAGAAATTAATAAAAACCAATAAAACCAAAGAACTAAGAATAAAAACAAATCATTTAAATTATTTGTGGATAAAATATATTATTACAGTAAAAATTCTATTGGTGTGTGGTTTTGACCAATCAAAAGTGACATACACACCGATAGAATATAATGATTTTCCACATATTTGGCACCAAAACCCTTAAAAATAATGTCAATTGCAATTTTGTTTTTATTTTAAAAGAGTAAAGACTTGGTAATAAAAACTAAAAAAGAGAAAAATTATCAAACAAAAATGGATTCAAAAAAGATAAGAGAAGAAAAGCAGAAAATGCTCTTCAAAAAAAATTTAACTTTAAATGATAATAAAAAATGCACAAACTTCCACACCAATCACAAGAGCACGCTTGTGATTGGTGTGATGACAGAATTGATACCACAAAGCTTATTAATTTCAGCAATGAAGTCACAGATATTTTCGACACATGCAGACAATAAGCATGGCGTGCTCATCTAAGTCTTTGAGGGCGAGGCATCTATGACATCACATTGCAACATGTTTGACAAGGTTGGGTTGTTTGGTATCTTATTAGCACCACGTGGAGTCTCACAGTTGAAGTCACATTTGACAAAAATGCAAATGGGATATTAAATGTGTCGGCTGAAAACGAGACAACAAAAAAGAAGACTCTCAAAGGAATAGGTGGACAAGATAGTTGCAGACGCAAAGAAGTTCAAGGCAAAGGACGACAAGATGATAACTATTGAGGCTAAAAATCGACACTAACTTGCTACTGTGTAATAACACGGTGAACAAGCAAATTTTTTTAATGTTTTCAACAGAAGACAATGCAGCAATCGAGGCTGATGTCAAAGAAGTACTTGAGTTGTAAATTGACAAGAACCAATCAGCACCATAATTCCACGTGTTTATACAAAAACACAATGCGTTGTTCTTATTCTAAACAATTAAACAATTTAAAAAAATCACAATATTATTTTATGTTTACACGTGTCGCGTTTTTTCTCATAAAAAAACAAAAAATTATTATGTCATTTTTCTTGATTGTGGATAGTTTTACAAATTTCATGATTTTTTAGTTTTTTTGCCAGAAATAAAAAAAGAAAAGAAAAAAAATTACACACCTTGGGAAAACCATTTTCATGGCTCCACACACCGATAGAATTTTTACTGTACTGAATAGAATTGCGTTCTCTTTTTTATCATATAACACTCATTCAAACATTTTAATCACAGGTTCCACAAAAAGTTGTTAACGATCATTGCAAATTAAATTATCTCGCTCTTACACATATTATAAAGTCGGATTTTTGATTAACGATGGAGAAAATTAACTATATATTTAGTTTTTTAATTATAATAAATAGATTATTTTTCTTTTTTCGAAATAATATTTTTTTTGTTTTATTTTTTAATTTTTTTTACTTTTTAACCACATTATACATCCAAAAAAGGAAAACAAGAAATGTGGAGTTTGTAATTCCTTCTTTTGAGAATTCTCGAGCGATATCAACACAACCGGCAGACCATTTAATGTGGTTAATCACAGAAGTGTCATAGTTATAAGGCGATTAATAGGTCATATTAATTGCTTTGAAAAGCAAAGAAAAAGATTGACAACCAGCGTTTCTTTGAGAATGTCAAATGGTAAAAATTAATAAGAAATTTACTGTTTATTTATGGTTTTTAATTAGATACTATATATTATAATATAAAAACTGATATAGTAAATTTCCTTGTTGTATTTTAGAAATATCGTTAATTAGAAATCAGAATTTATATTATATTTTTATCACAACCTCTTCCTGCATATTATAAATATCGCTGGATGACTGTTTTGAGTTCATATTTTTTTCTTTTATAGTCCAAAATTCGATTTTTTAAATTTGTTGACTTTTTATTTTTTTCATTTTTATGTAATTTAATATTATTTAAAATTTGGATCGAAATGTAACAACGTTTTTGATTAATACAATTAATATTTTATATAATATATAATTAAATTTTAATTGTTTATCGAGATTCATTTGAAATTATTATGACAATAAATGGCGATTAAAATATTTTTTGAAAGCATTTTAATAAAAAACATTATTTTTATAAAATGTTTTTACTTAATAAGTATGTTATATTATACTATTATATGCTATAATTATTAATAATATTTATATTTATGTACATTTATTAGTTTATAAAATTATTATATTATCAAGAATAATTATTCAAACATCGATTTATTCTTTAATAAATAACAGGCATCAGACACACAACATTCAAATGGTGTATTCAAAATGCTGTAAACAACTTTTAATTATCAACAAAACTCACTCTTGATATCCAAGAATATGTTTATTAAAGTTGACTTTATTAAATAATAAAACTAAAACATAATTATAATTTACTATCAATAAAACTATTGATTTTTCATTTTATTTTCAAAAAATCAACAACCTTACAATTATAAATGTAGTGCATTTACCTATCATTCATTTCAATTTATTTATTCAATAAATGTTATCAAAGAGTCCATTACAACAATTTATTATTCTATTTTTCAAAATAAAAAGTAAAAATTATTTTAACAAAGATTGGTTTTTTAACTTTTTAAAACACATATTTTAACATATTACCCTTTATGACGAACAATAATATTATAAACTTATCCCATATGTGTCATATATAACACTTTGTGTATAAACATATTAAAATAAATATCATCGTTAAGAGAAATGATGACTATTTTTTGGAAAAATACAAAAACAAATCTCATTTTCTTTTTAAAAAACAAAAACAATTACAAATTTTACCCGTCACTTCGCAACGGGTTTGTTACAAAACAATATTAAAAAAATATTTTTAAAAGTTACAAATACAATACAGAAGGAGGCAGAATAATTACTTGACAAAGAATAAATTGATTGACAGAAAGATGATTGGCCAAAATGCCTAAATAATGATTTTTGGTTAGTTGTTTTAGGTTTATTTTTTCGGGAATTACCACTCATTCTATTTTTATAATTAGAAATTACTTGACAAAGACTAAAAACAGCGTTTTTTCCAAAAACAAAAATGGAACTGAACTCAATTATTAAACGTCTTTTCGAGTGGTTCAGTTCTGGATCTCCTCCAATTCGCCAATTGTGAGTGCGAAAGGCTCGAGACTCTGTTGAAGCGCGTCAACAGGACTGCCATAGACTTGGTGATCTCCATGGTATAATACATGGAATTTTTCACAAATATAAACAATTTGAGTTTTTAAAATGGAAATGGGTTGCTCCAAGTTTCTGGAAAACTCGATTTGTTGGGCTAAATGGTTGATATAACTGACCAAAACTGAAGTTTTTGGTGCTCTTTTTCTCTCTCTTTCTAAATCAGATATCGAAACGGTCTCAATTTCATTGGGTGGAGCAGAGAGTCTTCTGGTTATTGCCACATTTGAAAACACATTGGCTTGGAAAAACGCACTAAACTCTTCAACGAGACGACTGGCAGATTTGATGTCAATATAAAAAACAAATCTGTTGTTGGTCAATCTTGAAACCATACCTGCTCGGCGAAAAGATGCAATTACAACTTCATGTGATGCGGAGGTATCCAAGGAGTTGAGAATCTTGGATAACGATTTTTGAGGCGTTGGCCACAAGCTTCTCTTGTGTTAGAGTCTTTGGTGGCGTCATTTGAATTATTGTTGTCCGCAGAAATTGCACTGACCAACTCTTTCATTGCTCCTGTTACGTCAAGTGTGCTACTTCTACCCATCTGCGCCGCCGTTCTTTTGTTAATTTGTCCATTATCCAACACAGAAGTGGGATGCTGTATACGAGGAAGCTCAGAGACACTTACAGCAGTTTTAAAGAAAGGAGTCACAATTTGGCCATGTTTCTTCCACGAACCAAATAAACACAAATCAAGAGGTTGTACCAAGTGAGAGTAGTGCGACGTGTACTTGTGAAGATGAATGTGATATATCAAAAGAAAACTTTTCAACTCCTCAAAATTGTGTCCACTAAATTCATCAATTGTTATTAATGATGGTGCCGTTGCCGGAAGTTTTGACAGTAGTCTCTTGCACTCTATAAAAGAAATAACAGTCGTGGTCATCCACTCCATAAAAATATCTTTTGTGACGAAGCCGGTGCTGCTTAAATAAAATGAAGCGTTTGTGTATTTGGAAAGGAGCTCAGTATCAACAATCTTATTAGCGACGACAATTCCAGTGCATACAACTGAACCATCAAGGCAAATCATGCAAATTATTGTCGAATGTTTCCCTGATCTTCCAACTCCTATTTTGCTGTTTTTCTCGTCGACATCGGCGGGAACTAGGATCTTGACCACCTTTTATTGCAGAAATCCTGGAAACCAATTTCATCGACGTTAAATACCAGTCGGATGTCGGTGCCATTGAATTGGGACATTTCCAGATAGTTATTGACAATATCACAAATATTGATTGTGATTCTTTCCATATCCTCTGGTTTTCCTTCGACGGTTTTCAACTTGAAAACTCAGAGCGCCCACTTTCTTACAGTTTCTTTGTTGAATGTGCGGTTGTTTATTTTCTGAACCAATTTGTCGAAGGAAGAGAGAGTCATAGCCAACTTTTGTTGGGAACAGTAATCAATAAACATCCGTGCAATTGTAACTGTTTTCTGATCGAACAAAGAAGGTCTTTTTGGTTCTCTATTTATGTGGTTGTTGTCTTTGTTGAGCTCTTTGAGATCCGAACTCACTGACTGTGGGTGTATTCCGAAAAGCAAGGCAAGTGTTCGTAATGTTAAAAAATTTTCACCTCTCAAAGTGGACACAATCATACCGACTTGCTCTCTTCTCGATGCCAATTTGAAAAATAATGGATCGTAAGCAAAACACAAGAAGACATTTTTGGCATTCAAAACATCTTTTCTGATATTTGTGTCTTTTTTATTGCTTTGGTTTTTATTTCTTCTGTGGCTCACATAATGTTCCTTTCCATAACAGTGTGGTCTTTCACTCCACCTTTCTTTCTGGGAATTTTGAACACCTTTTCAAACTCAGGATGTTTGGCTATGAATTGAGAAGACACTAATTTGACAAGCTTTGTCGATACAACAATATAAACTCCAATGGTTGACAATGGGTTTGAAGGCAGAGTCGAAGGGCTTGACATTAAAGCTGTTTTTTTAATTGAAACATTTACTAAGGAGTTATTAAAATCCAGTATTTGTGGGGAAAGAAGGAAGCCGATTACCAAAAAAGAGTTGAAAACAATAGTTTATATTGGATAATAATTTTTATGTTATTTTTTAAAATATTTTTTAATGTTTTTTATTTCAAGCATTACAGTTAAAATTATTATACATATTACTACTTATAGCAAAACCAAGTTTGTGGTAAAAATAATGAAATTTTTCATATGAGACATGTAAACAAAATCACATAATGATGGTTCTCAAACACCAATAATAATTACTCTGATAATTAAAAATAGAATTTTGTCATCCCTTTTTTCTTTGTCAAGTGATTTTTCAGCTTTCTGTACTTGATCTTCAAAAAGCTTTCATATCATTGGCCAGTTAATAAATCCATTTTCCTTTCACAAACGAATAAATCAAAATTGTTACAAAAAGTGAGCGAAAACGGAAAATTAAGGGTTTTTGTTCTTATGAATAATAACAATAAATATTAATTGATTTTGTTTTACATTGTATTAATTTCGAAGTTTCGGAGCATTCACGAACGAGTTTATGAATCACTGTATGTTTTTTATGTCTGTTCAAAGTAAAAAATCAACTATATAAAATACAATAATTTTAATTACATCAACAATAACATTTAAGTTGTTTGTATTTTTTTCAAATAACAATACTTTGAATTAATAATGTTTTTTGTAGCTCAAATAATGATTGTGACTATTATTTCCACGCTTTTTTGTGTAAATAAGTGATTTGAAATTTGTTATGTTGATTTAAAACAGAAATATGTTTAATAAATGTTAATCGGAATGGGAATGATAAGTTTAAAAATAAACGATTGTAAATTGTACCATGGTCCGTGAATAATGTTTAAATAAAAAAATAACATTAAAAGTTTTTTTATACCATAAATTCACACAAAAAATAATCATGAACAATTTAAAAATAAATGGAATTCTTTCACAAAATGTAAAATTTTAATTTGTCTTTTTGGATTAACACTTAAAAAACACTTCCTGATAAAAGTGTATTCAAATTTCCTTTTAATTTTTCGGGAATTGACCACTTATTTTTTATTATTAAAAATATACTAAAATAAACTATATTATTATATCACCAAATTGATCTAATAACTTAACGTGTTTTGAGAAATAAAAAAATTAAAATAAGCAACTTTAATAAATAATAATTTGTTGTTCTGTTTTATTTCTCGAAATCATTAAAGAGATTTGTTAAGGCTACTTTTTTAACTCAATATGTTTCATTAAAAACATTTATCATTGCAGTTTATGTTGATATTATTTACTGAAAATATCAACTTTTGAAACCAGATAAACTTGAGTTACAAATCAGTTTTCCACCCATAGTGGATAGCATTCAATTGTGCTGTTGAGTATTTATAACAGGTACTTTGTTAAATTTTTTTATTTGTTAAATAATTAAAATAGTATCTATTAGTTTTCAAACTAAAAATCAAACCAATAATAAGAACCTTATTAAAAATATATTATTGATGGTCAATGAGAAAAATGGGTTTGTTTGTTTGGAAGTACGTTTGCCTTTAGTGGACTGGCAGAATGATGATGTGAAAAACACGGTGTTGCGATGTATTTCTGAAGTCGCAGTCAATATGGACGACGCATTTATCACACAAATTACACACAGTCGATTTTATAATTCAAGAAAAAATAAGGATGAAACAAACACAAAGTGTTTAACTCCTTGTCGTACTTTTGTGTGTGTTCGCGACAAAATCACAAACTTTGTGAGAGATATATCACACGTTATCATAACAAATTTTGCATATTTATAATTGCGACTTTGTAAAAAAGAACTTGGCCTAAGGTGTATATGTGTTAGAAATTGAAGAAAACAACGACGAGTTGACATAGATTATTAAAGCGACTATTCTCAGGTATGTTTTTGAGAAGGGTTGTTTATTCATGATGCTTATTGATGACCGTTCTGCGTCTTTTTGATATTTTAACTCCAATTGTGAATTGCTTAGAAACGAGACTTATAATAAGATAGCAAAACACAATTATGTTACTTAAATATTTGTTTGTTTATAGGGGTTTTTCGTGTGTATTACAATACACACTTTCTTTCTTTTTGAATTAGTGAAATTATATTTTAAAACGTAATTTTTTAAAAACATTTTAATCAAAAACATTTTTTCAAAGAAAAAACGATGTTTTTTAAGTGTTAATAACATAAAAAATTGAAAAAAGTTCAAAAATAAATAATTACAAAAAATAAATAACCAAAAAATAGAATTTGTGATAAAGTTTTTTCTTCACATTAAATTGTTTTTACAAAATTGATAAGTAACTAAAATTAATAATATCATATTATAATTATTATTTAAAATATATTATATAAATTAATTAAATTTTGATACTATTATATTTATTATTTTTTTTTGAAAGAAAATACACAAATGATTAATATCGTTAAATAACAAAAAATATTATTATTAAGGTGATTTTGAAAAATATCAAAATACTTGGTTGATTTTATTAATTTGAAGTCATAAACACATGTAAAATGTTTAGGAACTTGTAACAAAAAGGTTTGAAATGCGTGTCAAATAATTATAAATATAAAAAAGAATTGATTAATTATTTTTATGTTAAAAAACTGATTACAAAAAAAATATTTGGTAAACAAAAAAAATAATTGTTTTTTATTCATATTTAAACAAGTGTATTTCATATTTAAAAATGTAGTTTTTGATATTAAAACACTCGGTTGTCAAGATAACAAGTCATAGAATGATAAATAAACAATTAACAATCATGTTAAATTGTAATTTTTGATAAAAACATAAACCAAATATAATAATCATTTTTGACACATTTTTGATAATTGAATATATCTTTTATATTTAAAACAAGTGTGACCATTTACATTAAAAAAGATAATTTTCCAATAACTCATTCTTGATAATAACATGTAAATAACTTTATTGAATATATATTATCTTTTTAATTTATTCTGTCTAAATTACACATATAAATAACACAATTATAAAAATGAAATTACAACTGTTATTGAATAGTGAAATAATAACATGATTATACAGTTACTTTTTAATGATTTTATTATGATAATTAATATAAAACGATTCACTTTAATACTTTACATGTTCATTGTAAAAAAAGAATTAAATTATTAAACATGTTTATTTTTTGAGTGTGTAAACATATAATTTTAAACTAAACAAATACATAAATATTATTGTATAAAAAGAATGTTAATGTTTATTTTAACGACTTGTGGTTCACACCCTTATGTGTACATGTTACGTTTAATTAAATTTAATATTTACTCGTTAATATAACTAACAACCACATTATTTTTGTTTATGATAAATAATCAAATGTACATGTGAACAAATTAAAAATGATGATAATAAACCAATTTGTATTTTTAATTACATTGGTGTTGTCTCTTAGATACGATTAAATATATTTAACAATAGCAATTATAAATATTTTTTTTCCATATTATTAATATACAATTTGAAAGCAATTGAATTGTTATTAAATGTTTGTGTATTACTTAGATTATATGTGCATCGTATTATAAATCCAAAAAACAAACATTTATGTTTTAATGCACTTTTATGTATGATCTAAAGAAATAACTGTTATAATAAATAAATATGTATGGAATTAATTTTTGAAATAATTATGAAAAGTGTATTCATTTCTGTTGAAACGACTAAGTTAATGTACCACAACAAAGAACTGAAATCAATTTTATAATTTTTTATTGTCTGCTTTTACTCTTTGATGATAAAATATTTATTTTTATTTTTTATGTATATATATGAGGGAGCAACAAGTTATAAGTAAAAATGTTCTAAACTGTGTTATTCCAGTAATTTTGGTGTAATTATTTTAAGTTCAGGTTTGATGTTACACGTTTATACACTAAAATTTATCATGTTTTATTTTTGACATTTTATAAAAATGAAAATGTTGTGATTAACAGTGAAACCTGATATATCATCTATTGTTATTAAATTATTGAAATTGATAATCAATACATGTTTCTAATATATATAATAATAAATATTGTGGTGTTAATAAAATATATATGTTTAATTATGTCTTTTTACATGAATAACAAGAAAACGATAGTTATAAAAGAAAAATCCTATATAACAACTCTCTTATATGTAATTATCAACAAAAAGTCGTTGTTTGAAAATTGTGTAAATCGACGTAGTTACACAATGAACTTGATGATAATCGTTTATTTTTGTTTTAATGTATATCATAATTGATTCACAAAAGTTACTATTTACAATTAATAAATTCATTGTAATAAACAACTATTATTTAAGTGTAATTTGATTTGAGAATTTCCTTTGTATTAACACTGTTGTATATTTGTTTTTTTTTGTTTTTTGAACGTTTAATTGTGTTGATTAATTTGTTATGTGAACATAAATAACACGATCTGTTAAGGTTAATAATGATTATATATATAATCAATTCAACTATATGTAAATTCAGAAAAAAATGTGAAATTTTAAAAATATTTTTTTTTGTTATTTGGTAAAGAGGAAAGTAAAATGCCGATTTACAAAAAATAATTAATTCGACCCAAAAGATCTTAAGATTACTTGGGTCTTAACAATCTCGAAGGTCACCTTTAGATAAAACATAGTTGAATAAAATTGAATATAAAATACAGTCAAAGGCGTCTATTTGTCTTAATTATAATTGTCGATTTTGCTTAATTATCGCACAACTGGCAAATCATTTTGGTGTCCGACAATTAAATATTTTGTTCTCGAACCTGTAACTTTTGTTGAATTAAAAAATAAAGTATTTTAAAAAATTCAATATTAATAAGAATTTTCTACAAAATTCGCACATTTACGACAAATAGATATTTTTTTTCTGTTGGATTCACGACAAATAGACGTTTTTGACTGTATATCAAGTTTATTGATAAATTATTTTATTAATAATAATATAAAATATATTAATAATAAAAATATGTTATATTGTTAATTTGTATATATTCAAAAGATGTTTTAGTAATATAAATATTAAAAAACAAACTTAATACATTTTAGCAAAACATTATTAAATATTAAAAAAAATAACTAATAATTATAATTTGAAATATTCTTAATTAATATAACATAATAATAATAATCATTGAAGAATATTTAAGTAAAAACGTTGCTTAATTAGTAAAAATAGTACTAAGCCTAATATTAAACAATAATGTGTATAATAAATTATTCTAAATTGTTATTTTAGCCTTTTATTTAATTTTTTTGTAGAAATAATGTAAAAAACACAGATTTAATTAAAAAATAAATACAAAAACATAACAAGCAATTTTTACAATAGTGTACATAATATGTATAAAATCACAATAAATTATTAACAATAAGTTAAAAAGCTTGTTGTTTAAATTGATTGAAACATGTTAGAAAATAGCTAATTTTACTATTTTAAAACTCATTTTATATGCCATTAACAAATCTTTTAAAACATTTTAATAGTTTTTATTTATCATAATAATCAAATAATTAACATTTTAATTTTTTATTTTGCAAAAGTAAAAGTTAGTTACCATTAATTTTAAAATAAAACTTGATAAAAACAAAAATACACCAAATTAAAATATATTGTAAATATACATTTTAAAACAACATCTTTAAAGATAAAAATAATAATTCATTTCTGTTTTTTAATAACATTCCCGATTTAAAGCTTATTTCTATTTAAATTGTTTATTATCATTTATAAATGTAAATTTTTAAGTAAACAATTTCAAATTTCATAATTATTATTTTTAATTTGTTTATTTTTACAAATAAGAATTTTTAATCACCCAAACCAAAATAAAATAACTTACAAAAACAAAAATGGACGAAGTGACCAACCCTCATTTCGTAGTATCTAAACTTGGGCCATAAAGTCCGACACGTTAAAACAGTATTTTTTTCTTTTGTTTTTCGGGATATTAATATATTTTGTCGAAATTAATACATGTTTTACTTATCATTATTTTCCCTTATTTCGATTTTTTGCGTATTATTTTTTGATTTTTAATTTTCTACTCACACTACAATTTCCTTATTTCAAAATCATGAAATATTTTGGTTTATAAAACACGAATAATTAATTTCATACCCAAATTGTATACAAAAATCGCAAATTTAATCAATACTATAACATTTAAAAAAATGAAAATAAAATTATTTTTTTTCAATTCGTTGATTTTTATGATAACAACGAAAAACACGACTTAATTATAATTTTATTATTAAATGAAACTAAAAAGTGTATCAAAATTTTATATGGAAACACATGAAATTAATTAAAACACCACAAGTAACAAAAATTTTTATTTTCGTTATGTTGAAAATAGTAAAATATTAATTATATAAATGTAAATATATAATAATTGATTAATTTTGTTTTTATAGATGAAATATAGGTGATTCGACATATTAATTGGAATAAAAAATACTTTTTTATAATAAAATAAAAATTAACAATTATTACTTGTGTTTATTTGACTTTTATAATATTTAATCATTTCATTAATAATTTATTATAGAATTTGTTTAATAATAATATAAAAAGACAAAGCAAATTACATTATTGTTTCATTGACAGAAATATATAACAATAATGACATTTGTAAATGGAACATTTTTTATCAATTATTGTGATTATAATAAGATGTATTATAATTATTGTTTTGTTAAACAACAATTATAATCAAAAAACAATATTTTTGTTGATGCTAAAAAACTATTTTTAAATATCAAAACAAAGAAGTTACTTTATTTATAATTTGTGAAAACAATGAATGTTGTAATGAACGTTTTTGTGGGATGAACAAATAAATAATTGAAGAAAAAACACATCAAAAATAATATAAGAATTATAAATGCTCATAACATTTAGCTCATTACCCGTTTTTCTTGACATAATTCATTAATTATTTCAATAAAAATTTAAAAAATTAACAGAAAAACAAATCCGAAAGTCCGATACGTCGGACTTTGTGTCCGGAGTTTATGAAAATGCTTGAAAGGGGGTGTTTACTTGGTTATTACGTAAAAAATACTTTGTATACGAAAAAAATAAAAGGAGAGTGGTATAACAGAAAAACAATCTATAATCACAAAAGAGATATAAACATGTTTCCAAATCTTTCTCAAGAACATAGAGCCGTTGTTTATAAACATTTACAACACTTCATCGGAACAAATGGTAAACAGAATTAGATATCCAATATTAAAATTTCTTTACCACAAGTTTTAAAATTCAGAAAGCGATATAAAAATGGCATCTCTTTATATTTAAAAAGGTTTACGAAAAAGTAAGAGAAAAAAATGAGATGCTCAGTGCTATGGAAAAAACCAAAAAATCGTTTTTATCTTGTTCGTCGAATGTATCCACCTAACCATCTTTAGATTCTTTGATTATTAAAATTTTCAAAATTATCATTCCTGACTCTTTTGAAAGTAAATTGGTGAAAGCATTAAATTTAAATTACTTATTGTTCCCACACAAGAAATCAGAATTGCAGATGATCTTATGAATCAAATTGATCAACAAGTAGAATAAGAAGAAATTCACCGCAAAGAAAATAGACGTGGATCACTTAATCATTTTTTATTTAAGAACAGTTCACAAGAGTGTGATAAACAAGTGTTTACCGAACAACCCATAAGCACGCATCTAAGTGAAGATTTAAGCATGGAAGCGTCTGACAACGATATCATTGATGATATTTGTGTGATTTCAAAACATAAAAGTGGGGAAATAAAAAGGTGTTATATTGAAGAAACGATAAAAGCTCCTGCTCTCTAGATGAAAATTCAGAAATAAGTAGAGTGAAACGAGAAACCCACACCCGGAAAAAAACCCGCACCCATTTTCTTTTTTCTTCTTTGAAAAGCTGTTGGATGAAAAAAGGTTTAGTCTCAGTTTTTTGGTTTATTAAGAATGTTCTTATAATTAAAATATAATAGAAAAACCACATGAAATTAATTTAATTACATGTAATTTTAAGGTTAATTAAATTAAATTAACCTTAAATAATAAATATAAATTATTAGGAAATTAAAAATTAATATCTATTATCCTGATATTTCTAATGAAGTGATTAATAAGCTCTTGAACATATTTAGGTTAAATTTTAATATAATTTATTAAATGTTTAAATTAAAAAATAAAACATAAGGTTCACTTCCTAATACATCCTTCAAAATATTAATTACTGATTAGTTTAATATAGTATCTAAACTGTAGATTGTTATTCGGTTTATTAACCATAAAAATATTAATAAAAAATAAATAATTTATATCCACTTTAAACCCATTTCTAATTGTTAATAAATTGTATTTATCAGCCACTTAAACATAATAAATAACACAAAAAACAAACAAACATTTGTTGCGCGTAATTTGCATTATTTAATTGTTAATTTATATGCGCTATGTGTATAAATAAATAAAATTGCCAAATGGTAATGGGAATCCGCAACAACTCAACACAAACACATCTTTGTTGTTTGTGCTGAGTTTTAAGATTTGAACTTGTTTATTTTAATTTTAAGTTTTCATAAAAGTTTTTTGAAAAAAATAATGGTGGATATAAAACCCATCTATTTTTTCAACAACTTAAGTCATTTTAATAGTTTATAATATAATAATAATAATAATAATATGTATAGTTTGTTGGTTGTTTTTATGAATATTTTTATTAAAATTATATAACTTAAGTTAAACAATTTTTTAATTTGTAAAAAACAAATATTAAAAATATAACATTTTTTTATTATAATTATTAATGATTGTTATGATAAAAAACACATTCTGTAACTTCTTTGTATAATGTTACATTACATTACATTTGTGATATAAAGCAGTAATACATTATAGTACTGTTGATGTACATTCGTTTGTATATCAAAATTCTTGTTTTTATTTACAA
>NW_004443556.1:364652-366851 GCF_000330505.1 Entamoeba invadens IP1
TATTGTTAATTTAACAATTTATAAATATAATAAACATGAAATAATCAATAATTTAAATGAAATAATAAACTATTATGGATGGTGTACTATTACGATATTATATATAATAATACAAATTATCAGTACAATGTGTTTTTTCTTTTATATTAATAATTCTATATTTAGATGATGAAAAATACACATTTTATATATAGAAGATGATTTTGTATTATAGATTATTTACGATTGAATATACCATTTCAAATTTTTTCACGTTTTTTTAACAAAAAATTTTAATGAAAAATAGCGGAGGACTTTCATTGATGTGTTAATTATAACTAACTAACTACTAAGATGTATCAAAAGTCTCCGCAAGATCAACGTAAACTCCTTTCCATTAATCAATACAAATTCCCCGTTCACACAACTCAATTGCGGTTTTTATATATATTTTGTAAAAACAATTATTTAAACTGTATAATTTGGTAAATATATTAAACTTTTTATTAATAGATAACAAGAATTATTTTTTTAACAGAAAATGTTTAGAAACTGATTCAAAATATAACATATTATTATGCAATTATTTTGTTTTTTATTTTTGGAGCAAAGCATGTTTTATTTTTATTAGGAAGAAAAATTATTTTCTAAATTTTTCAAATTTAATAATAATTGTCCTATATTTATTTCGTGAGTAAAAAAAGCCAAAATAATCAACATAAATAGATTCACCGTGATCGCCTTTAAAGTTTATTTTTACATAAAAATAATTTAGTTTCTATTTTCTGATTTACCACTAGACTAACATTAGTTGAGATGAAAACAATAAAGATAAATCTAAATTATCGAAAAAGTCGATTTTTTAATCAAAATCACAAAACAAATTAATCGAACAATTTTGATCTTTTTCTACAAAAAATACAATTTATTGTAAACCAATTCATGATATTGCAAACAATAAAAATTGATAGCAAATAACCTCTTAATAATGTATACTATATGCGATGACAATTTATGTATTTGCGCAAATTCAAAAAAAAACGCGATGTTTTGAAGATCGATAAAACAACGATTGATAAATAAACAAATTTGTAAATCAATTATTGTTTTAAATGGTTTTATTTATTTTTCAATATATATATATATATATATATATAAACTGTTTTTCAAAAGTCGGTACTGTCATATTTTTAGAACTTCCTAAAGTCCCGTTTTTTATTTTTGTTTTTTCCTAAAAAAATAAAAAACAAAAAATCGAAAGTACCGACTTTATTTTGAAAAAATACCAATCCCGTTCAATTATTTTCGTACAAATTCGGGAAAATATCGGAATATTGGCCATCTTTTTCCAAAAACCCCGATCCCGTTATTTGATTTGATATCAACTCGATACTTCGCAACATATACACAGCATTGTTGGCCTAAAAGCACAACAATTAACGTTTAAGTGAATTGGGATGGTGTTGTTTGTGTCGAGTTTTAACTGATAATATAATTATCGTTAAAAATTATTTTCAATTAAAAACAAACATGTGGTTATCTTCTCCGAATAAAAGAATAATGAAATAAAGAGTTCCAAAAACACCAAAAAATTACAGCAAATGTTTGATAATTTTGACAGGCATAAGTCAAAATTGTCAAAGGGCAACACTAGAAAAATAATACAAAATAACAATATTGTTTTGTTATTGGATATTTTAAAAAAGATGTTCTCACTGAAATGCTCAAAAAGAATGTCGACTTTTAAAACACAACAAAGATAAGTTATCAAATCATTTTGTTATTTTCATTGTTTTTGTGACAACACTACTAAGCATACTAATCTTCGAACTAAGCGTTTGTTTTGTGAATATTTCATTAATTATTAAAATGTTGATAATGAAAAAATTTGACATTAAGTTTATTTGCTTTTGTACTAAAATGCACTTTTGGGACAATTCACATGTTTTTCAGAAACAAAAATCCCGTTATTTCGAATTTTATATGGAATTTTTTAATGCTTAAAAATTCTTCAAGTAAAAAAATATTTTTTGAAGACTGTTTTTCTCTTTTTTACTTGGAAAAAATAAGCGAATTTATTACAAAAAAACGATTCCCAAAAACAATAAACAAAATAAATGCAAAAAATCGGGACACCTCAGTACCGACTTTTGAAAAACAGTTTATATATATATACAAGAAACTACAATACAATATTAATTTTCAATAAATGTATCTTTT
>NW_004443769.1:0-1378 GCF_000330505.1 Entamoeba invadens IP1
AAATATATTTTTTTTAAAATAAGATTTTATTATAATTATAACACTACAAACAATTTCAAAACATAGAAAAAAAATATAATTTGTTCCATTGATATTAAATATTATAAATTGCAAATAAAAAATTCATATTATTGTCATTTGTTAATTAATAGTCATCATATTAATAAAACATTTCATTGTTCAGACAATTAAAGTTTGATTATTTATTATTTAAATGAATATAATTTAAGTCCTTAATTAAAAATGCATGTTCTGTTTAATATAAATGTAAAATATTAATTTATTAAAATTTTAAAAATACAATAACATAACATAAAAGAGTTGAACCAAAAAATAATAATAAATGGTAAATTCAGAGATAATCAGAATTTTGATTTATTCCATGTTTTGTTCCAAATAAGAATCAAGATTCTCATATTTTGTAAAAGTGTGAATAAATGCCATGTAACATAGAGTTGTGGGTGATATTTTGTTTCTTCTGTTACGCAGATAATTATCAACCAATAAAAACAACCTCTCAGAAGGAGTACTTGAACACAAAATAGTAGAGTATTTAATGGCGATACTATACTTCTTCCCAAAATTCAGACTTTTTTCTTGGTCTGATTTTTATTTGTTTATTTGTTTATTTGAAAAATTAATCAAAACTGCATAATTGTTATATTAAAGACAAAGAAAAAACATTTTTAGGATAAATAAACGATCCCAAAAGTGTATTTAATTTAAATGACCCGTACATTTTTACAAATTACAAAAACACAAATTACTGAAACCAATATAATTACCATTTTTTAATAGTTAAATAATTGTTATCTTTGCAAGCAACCAATCTTCGTTCAAAGGAATTTACATATTTGTTTATTTGTTTTTTGGTAATGGAATTCCAACATTTTTGAACTTCTTGAAAAACGGTTTCAGAAGACATTCCGGGTTGGATTTTAACATGCTGTTTCAAATAAGACCAAATTGTTTCAATAGGATTAAGATCTGGACTATTTCCAGGCCAATTTTCTAACAGATTCAAGTTGTTTTCTTTGAAATAATTTATAGTAGAACGTGCTTTGTGGGGAGGTGCGCCATCTTGCATAAATTGACAGTTCTTATTTCCAGCTTTTTTCATTTGATCTATCAATTTGTTGTTTTTGAACATTTCAATATAAACAGCAGAATTGATTTTCCCTTCAAGTTTGATAAGTTCACTTTTGTAATTTTGCCCAATAATTCCAAACACCATAACACTTGGTGCATTTTTAACTAAATTTCTGTAATAACTATCCTTATCAGTTCCATTTTCAATCCAAATTTTAGGAGTACGGTCGTTGGTGTAACAAAAACGACATTCGTCACTAAAAAATAAATATCGTATTCTTTTCCTTGT
>NW_004443554.1:0-1195 GCF_000330505.1 Entamoeba invadens IP1
TGTCGATATCTTAGTTTCACTGGTTGGATAGTTGGTGTATTAGGAACAGAAGGGATTGATAATGTGTTTGGTATCTCTGGTATCTTAACTCCAGTCAGTGTGACACTCTCTGTCTTCTTCTTCACATCTGTCGCAGTTTCCAGTGAACTGTTCTTGTTATTAATTTCGACGTTTTCAAGTTTGGTTTGCACATTCTTTGTCTCCTCGTGGTCCTTCTTTTTAACACTCAAATCGTCGTCTTTCAGCTGTTTATTGAAATTAGCAATTTCCGCTTCAAATGAGAGCCCCGCAAAGTCGTCCTTCTTATTCTTTGGCACCAATGGAGTCGGTTTCATTTTATTTCTAATTGGAATCGACGGCTTCTTCTGCTCTTTGGGGGTGTTTGGACTTGGACTTTTGGCGGGATAATTTGGGCGTTGGATTTCTTGTTGATACGAATGGGTTTGTTTTGGTTGTTGTTGTAGTTTTGGTGATGGCGATTTGGTGTATTGCGTCGGCGCACTTTGTTGGATTTGATTTTCAACCTTTTTAATTTTCGACGGCAATTTTTCGATTTCGTCAAATTTCTCGGTTTTGGTAGGAAAGCGACTTTGAAGACCACCAATCGACTTTTTCATGTCGACATTTTGAATTAAAAGGTCAGAGAACTTTGACGCCATTTGATTCAAAAGAGTTGTCATAACGTCCAGTTTTGAATCTAAAATCACAATGTTGTTTGTTAAACTACCAAATTGGGAACGAGTTGAAACTGATTCATTAAGAAGTTGATCCATCCGATTCTCAAGACGGATCAGTCGAACACTCTGTGTGTTGGAGTTAACTTGGGGAATAATGCATTGTTGTGGGTTCACAAACATCGTCTTGAATTGAAAGTTTGGTATTTGATGTTAATAATAATAGTTTTAATTTAATAGCCATTTCATCGAAGCTTTTTATATATTTTTCATAAAATTAATTTATTAAAAATATCAAATACAAATTATACCGCCTCATCGCTTATTTTCTCATAATAAAAAAAATAATAGTTTTGATAACCACTTACTATTGATTTTATTATTGTGAATAATAAAATCATAATTAACAATAAAATACAATTTAATCAGGGCTGCAGACCTTAATTAAATAATCGTTTTTTAAAACGTTATAATGGTATTTTATCTTTTTGGAAAAAATAAATAATCCTATTCACAAAAGA
>NW_004443768.1:0-1024 GCF_000330505.1 Entamoeba invadens IP1
GAGAAATAGTAACATTAAAAGGAGAGTGAACGTCTGATCAAAGTATTAGTAGAGACCTGATGTATCTCAAGAATCCATTAAAGTATTTAAACTTGATAATGAAATTTTGTCGTCAGATAAATTAATGACTCTGACAGAACAAGATCGTGAACACATCATTGTGGAAAAGTTAAAACCAATGATAGAAGTCAACAAAGTGTCAAGACTGTTCGTAGAAAATCTCATCAAATCAGTGTCAAGGTATTTTGAAAAGGGAACGTATGATATTAGAAAGGACTCCAATATAATGGTTGCAACCTATTTGAACCCAGCAATAAAGTACCGAATGTTTCAACCGGAAGATAAAATGATAGCCAAAGAGTTCATTACCAAAAAATTCGAAGAAAATATGATAGTAGAAACAACTCAACAACCAACCATTTCTGACATGTCTGAAACTGTTATTGCTTCGCATCCAACCGATCGTTTTAGCCAATATTCAACTTATGTTAATGAATATGAGACTGGACTTGAAGGTCAGTTATCTTCTTACGAAAGAACTGCTCTGACTCATGATTACAAAGAACCCTTTACCAGCTTTTGGATTAATCACAAAAAAGAATGGAGTGATTTGTCTCGTATCGCCATTAAATACTCAACTATTTTGTGTTCAAGTACTCCTTCTTAGAGGTTGTTTTCATTGGCTGGTAATTATCTGCGTAACAGAAGAAACAAAATATCACCCACAACTCTATGTTACATGGCATTTATTCACACTTTTACAAAAGATGAAAATCTTGATTCTTATTTGGAACAAAACATGGAATAAATCAAAATTCTGATTATCTCTGAATTTACCATTTATTATTATTTTTTGGTTCAACTCTTTTATGTTATGTTATTATATTTTTAAAATTTTTAATAAATTAATATTTTACATTTATATTAAACAGAACATGCATTTTTAATTAAGGACTTAAATTATATTTATTTAAATAATAAATAATCAAACTTTAATTGTCTGAACAACGAAATTTTATTAATA
>NW_004443552.1:0-2207 GCF_000330505.1 Entamoeba invadens IP1
AACATGCCCCGATAACTTGACACCTTTAACGACATTGGATGCATTGTCTGTTATAATTGGAAAGTCTCCATATTTACCAAGATTCCAATTATCAACAACATGATTAATAAAATCTGAAATGTTATCAGCATTATGAGAATCCGAAAATTCAGACAATTCCAGAACTCTTGACTTCATCTGAGAATTGTATAAATAGTGTAAGGTAAAACTAAAGAATTCAAGACCTTGTGGAGATTTCCATCCGTCCATTGTACCACAAATGCCGCTTTGTGATTCGCCTATTTCTTGTGACAATTTTGTTTTCAATTTAATATAAATATCTTTCAACCTCGTTGATAATGTCTGATGAGATGGCGGGTTGTAAGTTTTATCAAAGAGATTTAAAAGTTTGACGAAAGGTTCATATTCTACAATAGATAGTGGTATGCCAGGACATGACACCAGGTGCACCAAAAGTTCATCAATATTTCTGTGGAGAACACTGGGGTCTCTTATACCTTTGTTGTATTCGCCACGTTTCTTTTCAAGTTGTGGGATACCACAACAATCTGGGTGCTTCTTTCTTAAATGCTTGAGCACATTTGTTGTAGTAAAACTGCTGCCACATGCGTATCTCGCTTTACAATGTTGACACTCGAACTTGTATATACCTTGAACCATGTCAATTTTTTTTCTTTTGTGTTGTCTTTTGCCAGTCTTTTGATCATATTCATATACATCCGTTTCAGTGTATGTCTTGATTGTTTCTTCTTTCTCACCATCTTCTCCATTCGTTATTTGAACAACGACAAGTTTACAATTACTCCAAATTACTATGTGTTCAATTGATATTTCTTCAGACATTGTTTGTTATTTTATTTTATTTTTTTTATTTAAATATGATCATATTTAACTGCCACAATTGATTATTTGATTGTTTTTGACTTAAAACATTTTATTTGTAACATTTTGTGGTTTGTTTTTTTTTGATTTGTTCTAAAAACAAAAAAAAATAAACCAAAAAAATTATTTGAAAACGACTTGATGTTTTGGTGTAAAAATACATTCGAAATAAAAAACAAAAGTTAACAATCAACCAAACAACATTTTGAAAATCACTTAATAACTTTCACGCTCGAACAATTTTTTAAATAGAATGGGTATTTTTTTAAAGTTTGTAAATGACTTCCAAGTTTACTTAAAATTAACAATTACATTTAAATAATATATAAATAATACACAATAATAAACAATTTGATTCACAATAATATGTTTATGTGTTATTAAATTAATCAATAAATGTTTCAATGTAAATATTGTTATTCCAAAAGTAATAGATACTAAAAAGATCATTTTCGAATCATTTTATAATATTATATTTTTCTTTTTATATAAATTATCGGTGTATTTGTTATAAAAATTAATTGAATAAATAAAAATTATTAATTATAATTTAATTATTATTGAAATTATTGCTGAAACATTACTTATAATTAACATCGCATTTATGTACATCAATTTACTAATTAATGATGTAAATTAATCTATGTATCTACATTATATTTTTTTAATATACTGGAGGCACAAATCATTGTGCATCATGTTAAATATTTAAAATAAGTTGTTTTAAAAATTATTATTATTAAACAAAATGTAAAATTACAAACAAAAACAAATGCTAAATGTAGATATATTAAACAATGGTTAAAATCAAACAGTCATCGACAATAACATCTATTTTATTAATAATATTTTAAAAATCAAGTATCAATACAAATATTTGAGTTGACAAAGTGTTTAATATTACATTCATTTTTGAAATTGATTTTAAATATACTGTTGATTATTCACACATTAAAATTATTTTGTTTGAATATCGTTCAAAAATTTTGCTATTACATCGGTTATGATTTCATTTTTTGACTATAGTCAGTATAACAACGTTATGTGTTCAGAAAAATTATCTTATTTTAATTAAATAGTCGTATTTATGTTTAAAATAATGGGAATTGGGTAAAAACTAAAAAATGTAAAAAACTAAAAGAATTCAATGGGTTTTTAAAATCATTTACAGAAATTATCCACTCAGTTTAGTCCAAAAGATACCGGCTAATTTTAAAGCAAATAACTTTGTTAGAGTGACTATAGTATCAAAGTTCATGTTCATATTTATTTGTATTTTGTATTTTCAAAGTGTAAATTCAACAAAATGTTTACTCTTAAACTGA
>NW_004443552.1:2307-4539 GCF_000330505.1 Entamoeba invadens IP1
TTTATAAAATTAAAAATATTCTAAAACAAACACAATAAATATTATTATTAATCACCATGTCTATTTTAATGATTAAACAATTCGACCTGACAAATTTTGATATCAATGTTTAAAAATGATTTGTGTAACAATCGAAGTATAAACAATTTATTGAAATTTATTCAATTTAAAATGATTATTTTTGAACAATTTATTGATATTGAAAAAATATCAATAAATTATTTCTAAATAAAAAAACGAAAGATTTTTTAAATGAGTTAAAACAAATTATATTACAAATTATATTCATAATTTTTGTGTGTTTATAATGAACAATTATCAAAAATCATTTTTATTATTTTAAACTTTTAAATTTTTATTTTTATTTTTAGTTTTATTGAATAAATAAATGAAACCGATAATTATCAACATTAATTTCTAAAATAATTATCGCAAAAATTGTGGTATTGTAATGTACGGATTAACAAAAAAATAAACATTTTAGGTATAAAAAATGACGTGGGTAATTAGAATTGTAATTTTAAAAAACTATGATAATCAACAAAATGATAAAAGTTTATTGTGTAATATATATATAAATATAAAACAAATTCATTTTATTCATCAATTGAAAAAACATAAAGTAAACATACAAAATGTTGTACATATTTAACCTTTGATTGTTATTTTTATTGAATTTTAAAATTTCTTTTTTTTAAATACCACTATATTAAAATTTCATTTATATTTAAAGTTTTTGATTTTTTACATAAATTTTGTTTAAACGTTATAAATGTAATTTAGTCAACCAGACGACGTTTAAAAAATCATTAAATAGTTTAATTCAATGTCAATAAATTGCATTTTGGATATTATTAATAATTTTAAAAACAAAATGGGTATTATAACAATCCAATTTGGTTTAAAAATCAACAATTTATTCGAAATGATTATTATAATATTATTATATAAAAACAAACAGAGTATTTATTTATATTAACATAATATAATAGCCAAGAAAAAATAGATGCTTGAAAAAGTTATGTGTAAATTAAAAATTGATTATTTTTATTATTTTGATTTGATTCTTATTGGTGTATAAATATTAAATTTGTTTAACGTTTTAAAATGAACAATAATTAAAAACATTTAAGTAAGGTTTGTGACTGAACAAATTTTTTATGGTTGGACAAATATTATTCTATTGTTTTTTGAATAATTTATTTTTTTACTATTTTAATATTAAAACAAAGTTGTTATTTTTTTAGTTTGCTTATTAATAAATTTTTAATATAATACTGGTGATTCCGGAATCGGTTCCGGAACCGTCGTGTTCCGGAATCAAAAGTTTGGGAATATTTTTTTTATGAAGTTCGGGAACTTGTGTGTTCGGGAACTTATTGGTTCGGAAACACACCAATTTTAAGTTTGGGAATCAGGATGTTCCCGAACCGAGGTTAAAAATATTCCTGAATATTTTTTGATTCCGGAATCGGTTCGGGAATTTGATAAAAAAAATAAAATTCCCCAAATATTTTCCTGGAATATTCGGGGAGTGTTTCGACAACACTAGATATTACAATTGTGTTATTATAGATAAAATCAACGATATCATAATAAGAAAATATATGTTATAACAATATAATCACAACAACATTATCTATTTTCATTGATATGTTTTAAATTTGTGTTGTTCGATAAAAAGTTTTACATAGCAACATTTTTAATAAAAACTGCATTTATTTTTAAGTCGCTTTGGATGTTAAAATATGTGGATATATATTAAGTTTTGCATTAAAAACTTATAAACAAATACCACCATATTTGTCAACATGATAAGATTGTCTACTTTTGTTAATATTTTTAATATTTTGATATTATTTAACAAGGATCAATTACTTATTATTGCCGTTTTATACACCAATAAAAGACCAATGCAATGTGATCTTATAAATGTTGTAATTACCTAATCGATAAACGATCAATTGTTTAATGTGTTTATTGCAAAGTATTTTTTTATATTATATTGATCAATCTATCAAGAAATAAAAACATTTCATAAGTTAATGTGGTTCGATTGTTTTGATTATATACAATTATTATTTGCATTGACTATAAAAAATCAATTTTACTGTAGTGATATATTCTTAAAGTGACTCTGTTATCTTCATATTAATATCAATTGTTGTTTATTTGTTTAAACTATTACAATAAACATTTATTAAATAATTATAATTCATTTTATCAACAAAA
>NW_004443552.1:4639-5698 GCF_000330505.1 Entamoeba invadens IP1
TTTTGTTGTAAATAAATAAATATTTTTATTGATAAAACAGTCGTGTTATTATTATTTTTTAAAGAGAAAATGAATTAATAACAATAGTTACATTACCATAATAAATAGTTTGTTGAATTAAGACTAAAATGATTTTTTTATTAAAAACCAATTTTTTATCTAGTGTTAAAAACAATTAATTTTTTGAGTATTATTAATTAACTTTGTGTTTCAGAAAAAAAATATGTTTTTCGTTTTTATTTTGATAAACAATCCAGACAACATTTTATTTGTTTTTTGACCAAATTATTTATTTTTATTTACAGTTAGTTTCAAATTAATTTAAAAATGTTCAACAAATAAATATGATTGTACCAAATAAAATAAAAATATTATCAAAATAAATTTAAAGTGTTTCACAAAAAAACAAAAATGTACCTTTTTTCAAATGTCTCATAATTAATTATTATTGTTTCAAATAAAATTCTTTTTGTACAAATTTAAATTAAAATTGTTTCAAAATTGAGCTTTTTTGTTTCAAATAAAATTAACAAAAACATGAAAAATATAACTTGAATAATTGGCAAATGTTATAACTTCTAAATATATTTAACAAAATAAATGAATACATAAACACATGTTTAAACTTTATAATCAATATGAGTGACTCTATCGAATATGTGCCTAAGTCTGAAATTGCATTGTTCAAACAACCTTTTATAGGACCTTTATGTAAACCTCCAAACACTCCCCCAAACGTTTCTCCGGTTACTGAAAGTACACTTTTAGAACAACAAATCAATTATCATCCTCAATTATCTTCTCGAATGGAAGAAGACACTAAAAAACACCGAAAAAGATGTTACAATACTCTCACGGATGAACAAATTTCATATCTTAGAGAGTTGTATGAAGAAAATGGATTGTCTCAATCCGTTGATTGGTATGTAAATAAAACCAAAATACCAACAGAAAGAGTGAAATTTTATATTAAAAAATTGAAAGATGGAAGCGATATAACAAAGAAGAAGAAAGGAAGAAAACCAAAATATACAGACGACATGTGAAAGAGGTAACTCG
>NW_004443552.1:5798-54112 GCF_000330505.1 Entamoeba invadens IP1
TTTGAGTATCGAAAGTTTGATGTCAGAAAAGTTATTGGTAATTTTTTCAACGAAATAGCCGAAAAAGTGATGAAAAGAAACGATTTATAGCTAAATGTTTATTATTTTTGTTAATTTTATTTGAAACAAAAAATGTCAATTTTGAAACAATTTAAATTTAAATTTGTACAAAAAGAATTTTATTTGAAACAATAATAATTAATTATGAGACATTTGAAAAAAGGTACATTTTTGTTTTTTTGTGAAACACTTTAAATTTATTTTGATAATATTTTTATTTTATTTGGTACAATCATATTTATTTGTTGAACATTTTTAAATTAATTTGAAACTAACTGTACATTGAAAAAAATCCATTTTAAAAATATAAAATGAAACAAACCAAGAATACAACGAAAAAACACAATATAAATAGATGATCTGTAAAAAATATTTGACAAAGATTAATAATTGAAATATAACCCTCGTGGTTTATAAAAACGTTTTTAGTTTCTCCACGAGGGTTAACATTGGAGCGAATAGGAAGGGAAGAAAACCCAGATATGAAGCGAAAACGAAGGACCAAACATATAGCAGGACTCACCTAGGAAAGGCTAGAGTTAAACTGTTGGGACCCGAAAGATGGTGAACTATGCTTGTGGTGTTTGAAGCCGAAGGAAACTTGGGTGGAAGGACTTGGCCGTGTTAATTTGCAAATTACTTGCAATATATGAGTATGGGGCGAAAGGCTAATCGAACTATCTAGCAGATGGTTCCACCTGAATATTCCCTTAGGAAGGTTGAAGTGAGAAAGTAGTGACGATTGGTAAAGATAATGATTGGATGTAATGGAGAGCTTGACTTTTCAACATTTTAACAAACTATGAATAGTCGAGATATCCTAAACGATAAACATTTATTAGGAGTGAGCATATGCGGACTTCAAATCGGCCAAGTCTGGTAAGCAGGACTGGCGATGCGGGATGAACCGAACATACAGATAAAGTATCCAAGTCTTGCATGAGGAGAACCATAAAAGGTGTTCATTCATATTGACAATAGGACGATGGCCATGGAAGTTGGAAATCGCTAAGGAGTGTGTAACAACTCACCTATCGAATGGATGAGCCCTGAAAATGGAAGGTAATAAAATGAGAGAGGTGATATTGTATTTTTGTGGAGGCTGAGGCACACGAGGAGTAAGGAAATACATGGTGTCAAAAATACGTGAGAGATAAAGGTCGAGAAGTAATTTCTATTGAAACAGACTTGAGTACAGATCTTGGTGGAAGTAGCAGATACTTAGAAGAAAAAACATTCAAGGATCGAAGGGAGAAAGGTTCCTAGACAACATTAATTGGAATAGGGTGAATCGATCCTAAAAGACGGATGTAGATTTAGTATGAATCAAACAAAACAAGGCTAGGCTGGCAAAACAAATTTTCCAAAGACTTTGTTAAACTGTGTACCAAATAGTTAAATCAATTTGAATGTATTTGTTTATTTTCTAATTGTTTATAATTATAATAATATAATTTTTTAATACAACTAATTTAGTAAAAGTGTTAGAATTTATTAATAAAATTCATAGTTTTAAGGTTAGTAAATTTTATTAAAAAACAAACTATATAAATTGATGTTTTAGCATTTATTGGTAAAATCGGTTTGTTGCAATCAAAAAAACCAAAACAGTTCAAATCTATACAAAATTGATCACAAAAAGACTGAAATATTTTTACTCACGAACTTTTTTAATTTTTTGGCGTGAAGAAAATTATAATTGTTTTCTTTGTTTTGTTTCATGGCAAAGTTGATTTTGTTATAATTTGTGTTGTGTGTATTACGTTTTGACAATTATTGTTGTAAATTTTAGACATGTTTTGATTTATTTGTCATCTTTGGATAGTTTTAATGTCTTGTGATTTGTTATATTTGGTTTTTAAAGGTCTTTGATATAAATTCTATTTTGTAATTCAAATGGTATTTTAAAAATTGCCATTTTAAAAATATGTTTTGATATTTTGGATATTATGTTTTTTGAATTGTTATTTTTTAGTATTTGTATTTTGTGTTATTGAAATGTTATCGATCAAGATAAATGAAGTATTTATTACCTATCATTTTTGGGTAAATATACAACATTTCAATATGTATGTCTTTTAACCATTTTTATTGATATTTTAAGTTATATATTTGGTTGATTAATTTTATTAAGAGTAAATTTATTTTTTTGTCCTATAACTGTTTTTGATTAATCAATGTTTTAAAATAAAATGCCCGATTTTGTAGAAACTTTCTCGACATATCTATCCTAATAAACAATAATTAATTCCCGTTTGTTTTAAAGATATTCACGAAATATAAACCAAAAATATTCCCGACAAATTAGGTCGAATGCGTATAATATTAATTTATTTTTTTTGATTAAAATGAAATTTTCCTAAGGCATAATGAAAACAGGAAAAATATCGGAGGGTTTAAGAGACCCTAAATGTATTGCTAGTTCCAATTGGAGTTTTTTTTACACATAATAAAAATTAAATTATATATATTATAGAACCGTATATTAAGTGTTTTAATTATAATTTAAAATCAAAATATTAATTTTAAGTTTTTTTGATAATTTAATATTTAAAACTATCTTTTATTTATGTCTTTATTTATCACAATAATATTTTAATAATTATATTATTTGTATTAGTTTATTTTACCATTAATATCATTAAAGTTTAAGATCAAATAATAGTCTTGACTTACTAGTTAACTGGTTTCCAATAATGTGAGGTTTTAAAAACTTATAATTTTATAATAAAAAAACTAGTGATATTAAGATGACAATAACAAAACCAGTTTATTTATATAAAGTGTTAAAGACTCAACTAAAAGAAATACATTTGATAGAACGTTAAAATCAATATACTTCGAACATGCTTGCTATCCTTGCTTTGCTACTGTACATTGCGAGTGCAACCACATACCAAATGGTCGCAACAGTCGGATCTTTTACTCTGGGGACTAACTGGAATCCCGAAAGAATAACACCATTTACTAAAGAAGACACAATCATAGTACCTTTCTCTGGATCATTTACTTCAGATGATTTGAGTGTGGGAACTATCCAAATAAAAAGCACTGTCACTCTTAAAATGGGAAAAATGGATGTAGACAACATCCAAGTTGATAACGGAGTGGAATTGATTGTGCTCGGAACTGTTAATGCTAAGATCATCAATGGAAACTGTAAGATCAGATTACTCAATGGAGCAACTAAGAACATGGGAACGTTGTATGTGCAATCAGCAGATACATTGGTGGTCAATAACTCTGGGGAAATATACTTTGATCGAATAGAAGATGCCTCAAGCAACTTAAAGACTGTGGATATCGATAATTATGGAGATGTACACATAGTGCAGAGAATTATGAGGTCCAATAATTTTGTAAGTCATGGAGGAAATGTGTACTTCTATGCAAATAGTGTGAACTACAATGTGGAACTGTTTGACACCAATATCGATGATGCAAGTTTCTTTGGTTATGTCACTCTCGAAAATTGTATATGTCATGATATCTCAATGGACACGAGTCTGCCTGTTATCAAGAATACTTATTTCAATAAATTTGAAACGTACAACCCAATTATAAGTGACTGGTTCGTGAGAGGCAAGGAAATTATTATTCACAATACAAACAACTATGCTATTAAAATGACAAATTCGTTGATTGATGGAGAATTGGTGACCATTGACGGAATATGGGAAATACAAAATTGCGAAATTGGGAATAACGTCAAATTGAAGTCTGCTATGATCACAGTCAAAGACGACACAATGTTCTTTGGAATTCTTTCTGTGTCTTCTTCGAAAATGAATTATTTAAAATACAACGGAACTGATGTAACAGTGGACACAAGTTCAATTGATAATTATGACTGTCACTTTCCAACTTCATTCACATCAACAACTTTTGGAACACTCAATTGTTTTGATAATTGTTTAATCGATGATCTTGAAACCACAACATTTAATGTTAAAGAAAGTGGTTGTAGAGTAATTTCAGTAGTTGCTACGAACATGAATGTCCAACCAGAGAAGTGGTATTTACCAAGAAGATTAACAATAAACACGCTTTTAAAAACACCAAATATTGTTTTATGTGAATCCATATGTTCTTTGACTTTAATGGTAAACGAGATAGCAGGATTGAATGTGTTTGGCGGGAGTGTTGATTTAACTATTGGTGGAGGCAAATGTACAATTTTTTCAAACTCGACTTTATCAATAACTGTTGCATCTAAACAACCTGAAATGGATATTTCAATCGAAAATAACACTCTCAAATACTCCGGTCTTTTAACAAAATTGACAACAATTAATTCAACCGTCTCTTCATTACCAAGTGTTAAAACGCTACGGTGCAAAGACAGTCAATTGTCAATTGGAGGAGGACTTGAGGTGAACTCTAAAACTGGTTATATTGAATTTGAAACCATTGATAATTGTTCGTTTTCGGAAAAAGCTATGGTCTATGGAGGAACACCAACAATAACTTTATCCACATTCGAGAGTCTTTTTATAGAAAGTTCCATTGTATCTTTTACTGATGTTGAAATAGCGGGTACTTTTGATGTGTTTAATTCCACTCTCTCTGGAACTCTAACAAGCAAATCAATTACTTTCTCGAACACATTGCTTGATCATTACACACACCAATTTGTTGGGTGTATTTCTAAATTTTCATTTGAAAGTGTAACTTCAACTGAATCCACTTTGGTTATTCCTTGTGTTTCAAGATTTTCTAACGTCAACAACATTATTCCAATGGATGTTATAATTCGGGGTGATATGTACATCGGATATGGAACATCACTTAATGTGCAGACAATGACTAACAATGGAAGAATTCGGAACTATGGTGTCATTACATTAACAACACTTGTTTCAACTTCAGAAACATCCACAATAGATGGTGATGGTTCGATATTTGCGAGATCGGCATTTATCAAGACTGTTGACAAGAATGTTTTGGAAGTTCGTGAACTTACTCTTTTCAAGATAGCAACCATCAAGAAGTTGACATTTCTTGAAAATGCCAAACTTGACATGAACAATTATGAACTAACTGCAACAACACTGACTATCTCCAATAGAATAACCGTTTCTAACCCAGCACAAAGACTTATTACCGACTCTTTGATTCTCAATGGTAATTTGAATTTGGAAACAAGAGAATTGAGTGTTCAAAGTGGAAAGGCAGTAATCACAAATTGTGTTACAAAGAGTACATTTTATACAACAGATGAGACAACAATAACAAACTCCCAATTGAAAAGTGTGTATGGGTCTAACTCAAAGTTGACATTAACAGAAACTACATTGGAATCACTTAATTTGACTGAAAGTCATTTATATATAACAAACAATTTGAACGTCAGCAACTTGAATGTTGATAAGACAGTAATTTATGCTAATGGAGACAACTCGATGCTATCGTGTAATGGTCTATGCTCATTCAATCAGAACACCCAAGTACAGGTTAAGTCAACAATCAATTATATTTTGAAAGGAAATGTACTCTTCACCAATGATGTTGTTTTATCTAACCTGAAGACAGATTCCGACTTCCAGTTGACTTCGTCAAAGTACCTTACTTGTGAAGGTGATATTAACACACATTTCCAGACTATTTTTAACAAAGGTAACATGCATGTTGGTCCAGAATGTACATTGAGATGTAAGTTGTTTAATTATAACACACTTTTGTTGACTGATACAAACATCATCGACTCAACCATTGAGAACAATGGAACAATGGCAGTTTCTAATATCGTGGGTACTAATTCTATTATTAAAACAACATCTTCTGCTGTAATAGGTGATGTTCAAAACTTGGACCAACTTGTAGTGGGTTTAAGCACTGTTGTCACATTAAGTGGAAATGTACAAAGTGCATATATGACATGTGACGGTGCTTTGGTAATCTCAAAAGCACTTGTAATGGATATTGGCTCTTCAACACTAACAAACTGCCAATTGAGATTCCCCAATCCTGTTAACATTTTGACTTACAAACAACCATCGACAACAACCCCCAAATTGATATCTGTATATCCAGAATTGTTGCCCGTTGTTGGAGATGTCATTCAACTTATTAGAAGTGAGGGAACTGTATTCCCAACACTTCCAACATCGGAGGTGAGTGGTGTCGATTCTTTGGCTTTAAGTAGAGATATGGACAATAAGAGTTACAACATTACAATCACACCCTGTCCTTCGGGTTCGATATTTATTCAAGAGTGTATTCAATGCGACAACGGAAAGTACCAAGTCGGGACTTCCTGTTTCGACTGTGCACCGGGTACTCATTCTGATGGGTTTACATGTTCCCCATGTGCGAGTGGCTTCTTCAATAGTATTTCAGGTAAAATATGTGAATCGTGTCCACTGGGGTATTGGTCAAACACCAGTTCTGCGTCTTGTTATATATGCCCGGCTGGATATTACCGAGGTGCAACTGATGAGGGTTGCAAATCGTGTCTCAATGGATACGTCAGCAATTTTGGATCAAGTGAATGTTCTGCTTGTCCAAATGGGACGGTAACAGAAGACTCAATTACATGTAAAATAGATGAACTTGCAAGTGAAGACAGTTGTGAACTGGATGGTATCTGGAACATCGACCATTGCTTGAAATGTGACAATGGCTTTCCTGATAATGGCACTTGTGTTATATGTCCAAAGCATTATAAACCCAACGAAGAGTACAATGGGTGTGTTCTTGCTGCTCCAAATCAGTGGAAAGTGCAACTCTTCTTTGTTATTTTCTTCTTCATGTTATTTGCGATCTTCATTCCATGTTTGGTCATACACATTATCAAGTTTTATAGAGACGAACAACGTTCATTAGCTACAGACAGACGACTGAAGAGTGCCGCTGACAAAATGAAAGAGGAATGCGTTCATATTATCGAAGGTGTTGAAATAATACCAGAAGAGGAACCTAATATATTCTGTCCAGACAATGTGGACGATATAGAAGAGATTGAAGACAAGACGGTATACACCATGGAGACTGAGGACATCCCACAATTCACACTTCCAGAGAATCCAAAGACATTGAACCGCATTGCAACATTGAGCCAAGACAATGCGACAAAAGAGGATATCAAAAAGAGTTACGAACATTTGAGTCGACGATTATCACATGTTGAGGAGTTCTTAGAGGAAGAGAAGAAGAAGATATCGGCGCAGTTCTTCTTGAGTGAGTTGAAGACGAAGAAAGACGACAACACATTGAACCGAGAGAAGACGTTCAACAATTCAAGTTCACTTGATCTTAAAGGGGAGCACAGTGACCATTCAAAAGGTGTTGCAACTGATGTGGAGGCGTCCGAGAAGTCCTCTGTATTTGAAGACAATATCGCTGTTGGTGAACACGTCGAACAGTTAGAGACCATTTCGACGCTTGAAAAGGGGGAGAACGAAGTTTCAGAGAGTGAAGTGAATGTGGAACACTTGGACAGCACAGCACAAGAAGAATTAGAAGACACCGAACCGCTTGAAACAAGTGAAACGCCAAGAGAAGGGTTACACAAGAAAATGAATGTGTCGAAGACGTCACCAATGAAACCCAAAATTATAGTGATCGACAAGAACAAAGCTATGAAAAGTGAAGTGACGATAGCCGTTGGAGAGATCAACCGATTGAAAACTGAACACCAGAAAGAAGTGAACGAGTTGAAATCGATTGTGAGGTCATTACAATTTGTCGCGAATGAGACACAACAGAAGCTGCACGTCTTTGAAAAGGCAAAAGAGGAACTTGAACAACAGGAACTGAAAGCAAGAAAAGAGGAACAGATGAAGCGCGCTGGGATAGATGGAGGAAGTCGTGTTGAGCACATTCTTATAAATGGAGTGAACCCCCGATTTATTCCATTAGATGACAACAACAAACCGACTGGATATATGAAGTAGTGATGCGACCAGCTTTCATTTTCTGTTTAATCAAACTGTTTTTATTAATTTGAAGTTGTTTTTATTACTATCTTACGCAAACTATATAACAATTGATAAGTAATTTGTTTAAGATTTTTGGATAAATGAAGAAGAGTAAAACGTCAAACCAAATATATAATAAAGTTATTATAATAATTAAGAAGTCGGATTTTTAATTTATTTTTATTATTAATAATTAGAAACAATCATGCCTGGCAATTTAATAATAACCCGGCAATTAGAATAATACTAAATGAATTAATTGAATATAATTAATTCAACTTCAACACTAGAATATCATTGATACACACAAATCTTATAAGAACTAGTAATTCTTCAAATGGTAGATAAAGATTCCCCCATATCAGTTAATTCGTTTAATGTGAATGACACAAATGCCCAACAAATTATTAGCGAGTCGACGTGCGGCGACGTCTTTGAGAAAGTGGTCCTCTTCGGACACAAACGTCTTGGAGTTGCTGGTGTTAGCAAAGAGTACCACACGAGCTTTGTCATCGACAGTATCAAAGGTGGAGTCGACCAAATATACGCAATGCCACAAATGGACATGGTTTTAGCGCTCCAAAAGGGGCGTATTGAAGTGTACCAATTAGGTACTGACAAGAATGTCGATGGCGTCGACGCTTTCGACAAAGTCAATCAAGGCGACACCCAAACTTCGATGAATGCCGATGTCTTTTGTGTTGAGCGAGTGAAAGAAGACTTTGCAGTCATCGCCAAATACGAAGACAAGAAGAAGATCGTCAGTATCGGCCTTCTCGAGAGTAACGGACACTTGAATGCGATGGCCAGAGTCTTCTGCGCAGACTCGAAAGTGTATGCTATGTGTTTCTTAGGAAAGAGTTTAGTACTAGCAATGGAAGACAAGATCATTATAATATCGCCTTTTGGAGATGTCAAAGGGGTTGTGGCTTCGCGAACTGCGATGAAAAAGGGTCCCGTCAAAATATTGAAAGTAGATGACGAGCATGCTGTAGCGTCTTATGAGTCTGAAATTTACTTATGTTGTTTGTTCTCTTCATTTGAGAGTCGATGGAGTGATACTTTTGATTTACAACTCACTAAAAGTGCCCACTGAAATATTACAGGCGAAGGTCAGTAATGCTATTGTAGGAGCTGTCTATCAAGTCCCTAATCTCTTTATTGTGTTAAAGCAGTCATCGACACAGAACGTTGGAACAAATGGACTGTACTACTACCCACTTCCTCTTAAAAACACAGTGACTGGTTCGCCAAAGTCTATAAAATCAGTGAAAGTCGATGATGTTGTTAATATACACGCGACATATCCCATGTTCATCAAAGCTAAAGGGGAGTGCTTTGACTTGAAACTGCGGCCCGACAAAGTGTTTGAGTCGTTGAAAAGTGGGTTGTATGAGAGTACTATCAAAGTGATAGACGAGTTTCCTGAGATGGCGAAAGACCCCCGACTGAAAGTGCAAACTGAAATGGCGCAATATTGTTATGCTTTGTCTCTTATAGAGCAATTCTTCAAAGATGAGAACTTAAGAACAGCTACCTTCTTGGAAGAAATATTCTACCGACTGAGAATGAGTCACGAGAATATCTTGTTGATCACTGCGATGTTGACACACACTGTTATCAAAAGTTTCTTTCCTACACTCTCGAAAGAATTGAGTAGAATGTACACTGGAGAGTGGGAAGACGAGAATGCGTATTCTGAGAGCAGTTCTGCACTTAAAATTGTTTTAAATCGACTGAAGTCTATCACAGAGAAGAAGTCACAAGACAAGCAGAACACATTAAGTCCAGAGATCCAAACGGCATTTTTGCATTACTTGTCGATTCTTTTGTACAAGAACGAATACACTTTCTTTGAAGAAGATGAGTTGAAAAAGAAGGACACCACCAAGAGAAGACCAAACGATACAGAAGGATACAAAATATTCTTGACAACTTTCTTGCTTGTGTTATACTCGTACAACCCCGACCACGCAAGACTTGGGCTTATTGTGTCTCAAACGGACTATTTGCTCTCAGACCACATCATCGACTTTGTTAGTGGAAATACTCTAATCAATTATTATATCAAGATGAATTACTTGGACGGTATCTTTAACATCAAGGCTATTGGCCAGGAACAGAAAAAGAGTGCACTGAAGACAGTAGCGACTACAGTCCCTCTGACGGAGTTTGATGATCCAGTAGTCATCGACTTTGATAGAAAATGTGAGAAGTACTTAAAAGAGTTCATCTCGACGCAACAAGGCACTGATGACGAAATTAATGAGAAGCTAGGGACTGAGGTGTATGAGCTCTTTGGTGGGAAAGAATTTAAAGCTCCTGTCGATTTGTGTGTCAAACACATTAAGTCGTGGACACTTGCGGATTCGTATGAATTAAAGAACGAAACGCGTCTTCGTATTGCTGTGATGTTTCTTAGAAAGTTATATTCCGATGCGTTAAATAGTAAAGCACGCAGTACAAACTTAGATTGGCTGACTGAGCGAATTACATTGGCATATTTGGAGTACTTCACATTTGTAGCGACCGAAGAAAGTCTGAAGAATCCGTCGAAAGAACTCGTTCAAAATTGTTGCGCGTTAATATACCAAACAAAGGCCACTTCAAAGGAATGTTTTTATAAAGTCCACAACGAAATGCCACCAAAGTTCTTCCAAGTTCGCTGTTGTGTTGGGTACTTAGAAAGTAAAGAAGAGGCGTACAACCAATTAATAAGAATCAATGAGAGCTGGCCATCATATCCAGAACGAGACTTAGACGACGATGGAAATTACTCGACCAAATTTATAGGGAAGATCGACACGGTTATCGACTTGACTGAACAAGAAATCAAAGCGTTTTTGACGCGAGTTACCGGTATAAAGAACATCACCAACCACAATTACAGGGAAATTCTCCTCACAAATTTAAAGAAGATGCAAGACGACTTTCTGAATGCGAGAGCGTGCAAGGAGTGTGCATTAAAAGGAAGTGCATGTGAAACACATAAGAATGCATATATCCCTTTTGTTGAGCCGACGATCACAAGACACATAGCTGAGAGCATCTTGTTCACACTGATTGTCTTTGGTAAAGAAAAGTACTTTGAGATGGTCAGGGAGTTTGCAAAGAAGTGTGGGAACACTATACCGGAATGGGTGTTACAGTTCTTGTTGTCATTCTTCATCCCGGGCCTGTTAGACTTCTTTGGTGGAAATGAGTACAACGTGAAGGGGATCATCTCATCCGTCGAAGACGTCTTTTCTAAAGAACCATCTCCCAAGAACACGGAAATCACAAAAGTCTGTTTGAAGAGGATATACGTGCCAATTGTGAGGTACTTAAGAGCTTACTTTTCCAAGAACACTGCTTTGGACTCGTTGTTCCTTATCGACTGTTACTTGGCATATTTGAAATTACCAGGAAATGATCAACTTGAAGCTACAAAGGCATTGATCGACTGTATGTCGAACCCGATTTATTCCGAAAGGATTAAGAAAGCGTCTGGGTTGTCGTGGAGGTTGCAGTGTCGTATCAAACACCACGTCAGTTTCATGGAAGGTCTTCGTCAATACTTTGTTGAGTTAAAGAGGCGACTTGTTGATGTTGGGGAGGATGAATTCATAAAAATCTTTGACGACCGATTTGCGAATTATTTGTCGAGCGTTAACACTGAAATTGGATTAGGGTATCGAAATGGGATTAACCCTGAATCCTATATCACTCTTATTCGACAGTTTTACAGACCATTTTCTGTTCAACAAGACAACATTTTAGTTGAAATTGTGTTGCATTGCGTGTGTTTACGAGACCACAACGGATACTCCCCATTACTCAATAGAACTATTTGGGAACTCCTTCAAAAGAACTCAGTCGAACTACCATTTAAACCAAAAGTGGCACTCACACTCTTTTCTATGTTTTACCCAATCATTCCTCTTGAAATGACTCAAAAACAAATGGACTGGATATTTAACATCCAGACATATACCCTCGACCAAAAGAACATCTTCTTCGAGTTATTCGACACATTGAAAACAACCGGTGACTTGATCAAATTGACTCCAGCAATCCACTACTTCTCTCACCAATTCTCTCAACTTAAACTCGAAAGCGCGTCACAAAAATCACTTGTCGCCAACGCCCCAAGACGTTACTTCAAATTGCCGTACGGTCAAATCTGCAAATTGTGCGGCACAAAAATTGCACTTAGAGAGCACTTGACGTATTCCAATGGACAGTTCTGCCACGTCACATGCCATTAAGCCATTGAGCTGCGTTCTTCTTGTCATATAATAACTCTCCACTATAACACTATAATTCTAAAACAACACTAAAAAATCAATTCTCGTCTTTCTCTTCTTGTTCCTCGTCATGTTCGTCATTCATATATTCAGGGCCAAGGAGTTGCCTCAAATAACGTCGCTCCTCATGCAAATCCTTAATTCGCATCTTCATTATCGACATTTGTTGTAAGAAATTGAGTTTGTCGTTCATCGATGCGACCAAGAGAGAGTATGTCTCTGCTTGGACTGATTGGAGTTTGACCGACCTCTCGTCTGTTTTCCCTGTTAATAGAAGTAGTCGTATGCCATACTCTGAAATGTAGTTCTTGACGCCTTTCTTCGATTCTTCAGTGTTCAAAAAGTCGACAAGGCCCTTCACGTTCCGTGGAATTTGCGAGACAGCAACGTTGGGCTCAACTTCCAAGTCTTTTATCCTCCACACAAATTTGAAGACTTGTTTTAATAAATCTTGCGAGTTCTGTTTCATCCAAAGTTTCCAGTACGAATCCGTTTGCGTTGTGACAAAGAGCGACTGCATGAGCCGCGAAAACAAAATGATCGACTGGACACTCTCCGTTTGGTTCATCCACAAATATACAAATGAATTAAATGGAGACAGAAACATGTAATTCTCCATCGTTTTATACACATCGTCCTTCGTGAAGATTTTGTTTGAAAACGTTTGGTACTGTTTCGACCAGATGTACATGACAACGCTACACCATTAACATCTTTCTCTTCATTAAAATTGATTCAACAAACGTCGGGAAGTTTTGGGTCATCCACCCTTCTACAAACGAATTGAGGAGTTCTTTCACCTTCATTAAATCTTTGTCAGACGTCGACGTTTTCTTGTCATCAAGCTATTGTGTTATTTAATATTCATTAGTTTCCAATACTATAGTAATAGAGGAAGAAGAACAAACAGATACCCCCTTCAACTTTTGTACCCGCTTAATCAAAAGTTGTTGGAACTCTTGGAATTGATCCTTACAGCTTCGTAAGACTATTGCCATGAGTAAATTGGTATATGGAGAATACTTCGTCTTATCATTCACCTTCAAGAAGTAATCCATCTCGACGCAAAGGTCAATCAGTTCTTTCAGTTTGTCGCACCCCACATAAAACGATAAGAGTAAGTCCGCGTTTTGTTGTCTCTCCGCGTCCGAAAGTTCGGTCCGTAACAAGTAACTGATTACACCGCTTGTAACATCTTTATTTAACACGGAGAGGACCTTCCAGTGATTTCTATTCTCAAAATTGAAGATTTCAAGCTACATGTCTTCATCATAATGTAACTCAAAATAGATGTCAAGTAAATCGCCTCTTAAAAGTTTATGATAAACAAACATCGAACCACGCATCCTTCACTTTCAGACTTTTTTCAAATGGTTGTGCGAGGGTATGGAGTTGTGTAGAGCTTGAGCTCGTCTGAACGTGCTTTTTCTTTTGTTTTTGTTTCATTCTGTTTTATCAAGTTGTTTCAATTTTCGAGTTTTCTTCTCTCCATTTTTGAAATAGTCGCCTTCAAAAGATTTTACAGCCTTTGTAAAATACACAACAAAACTCTCTCCATTATTTCAATAAATCTTCACTACCTTTACCCTTCCATTTCAGGGGATTTCCATGTCTTTTTTCTTTCGATAATTTATCAAAACATATCAAATACCAATTGCACTGTTTTGTGCGCCTTTTTTAGTTAAATTTTGTCGTCTTTTTTTCCCCTTTAAATGCAATATTTAAAACGGAAAATAACGGGCATACAATCGCCTCCTGTTTTTTCACACATTCAAAGGCAAACCACCCTTTTCTTCTTTATCAAAAGTATATAGTTTCTTACTAATTAATTTACTAGTATTTTATTATAAATAATACGAATCTAATTATAATAAAAATATAAGTATTGTAATAGAAATATGCAAGTTATAATGGATGATTTAAGAACCAAAGAAAATGATGGCATTTCTTAAAAATACGTTAGTCGTCGGACCATTCAGGACTGTCAGAGTACTCGAAGGTGTCTCTCTTTTCATTCATACTATCAAGGACTCTATCAAAGATAGCGGCATTTCTCTTGTCTTCTTCTTCCTTTTCAATACGTTTTCTCTCTTGCTCGTAAGAGTATTTGGCTCTTTCCGATTCACTTGGAGCCTCCGACAGTTTAATCATGCCTTCTGGTTGCAATGAAATGTATTCCACGTCTTTGACCTTTCCTTCGATCCACTCCTCTGGTGTGTATGTCGGTACTTTTCTTCGCGTGTCTGGGAAGATATCGTCTTGGAAGAAATTAAGTTTAACTCGCGGGACAATGACGCTGTTCTTTGAGACTGCAGATGGTGGTTCTCCAATGAGTAAAGTGAGTCGCATCACTTCACTCTTTTTGACATCAACTTCCTCTTTATGTGACACATCAAATCCGTTGACAACATCATCAAACGTGGAAATATTGAGTGGGAAGACATAAGGGTCTTCGTCCGTCACTTCAAAGCAATGCAGTGTTTTAGAGCCTCTTCCAATCAAAAAGACGACATTAATGTCTTCGTCATAGATCGGTGTCATCACAGCAGACTCCGTATCAATCGGGGAGGTATGCATCACCTTCATTTCTTTAACATCAACCAACGAATACATTCGTTGGGAACTCTTCGAGAACCCAACAGTGAACACTCTCTCTTTCCTCCCACACCACGCACACATAAATCCTTTCCCCCCGTTCTGTGGCACTTCAATCGATGTCTCAATTTCCCCTTTCCGTAAGTCGACTATATACAGTTTGTGGTCTTTGCAAGAGACGGCCATTCTCTCACCAGTACTACTGAAACTGATGTTCCCAATTTGTTCGCCAAACCCTGTTATCTCCTTGATTAGACTCTCATTCGCAACATCCCACATTCTGATCGACGGCTCCGCACCAACAGTGATCACGCAATTTGAAATAAACGGATTCGCATTGATAGAAACGATCTTTCGTGGATGGGCGTTAATTTCTTGGACTTTCTGAGCACTCTCAGCCTCCGCCAAGAACACTCGAATTTTGCCATCTTCACCACAGATGTAGACTTTATCATCATTAAAGAGATCAAACATGAAGTCCGTGACATTTCCACCATTGTCACAGAAAATAGGGTTCGTCATCTTCCCCGGCTTGTCCGCTGGCCACAACGCAATTTTACCAACACCAGTCCACGGCACTCCAACCCACTTTTTGTTGCACTTCACAAGACTTTGTGAGGTCGTAGTGTTCATTTTCAAGTCGATGATGTTAGTGTTCTTGTTGAAGGCTTTGATGTTGATGTGTCTGAAGTGTGTGCTTCGTATGATTTGTGGCGCTTTATGGATGATTCGGTTCTTCTCTTCTTCCGCACGTTGTGCCTCTTCCACCTTCTTTTGTTCTTCCTCCGCAAGTCGCTTCTTCTCTTCTTCAGCAGCTTTTTTCGCTTCTTTCACTTCGTTGGATTCGTAAGCGTCCCAAAGCGCCTTTTGGTCACCAAACACACACTGAAGTGATACTTCTTTTGGTTTGGCGTCTTTGCCAGACAAGTAGTCATCAGCAGAGAGAGACTCTCCAACCCACAACGTGTCCGGATACAAGTCGTCTTGATATTTCATTGAAGCTCTTCTAATGATATACGACCCTGCTTTCGACACTTTCCCATTCCCAAGACGAAGTAACGTATTAATTTCACATTGATTCACATGCACTGCTCTTTTAGGTAACAACGAAATACCTTTCAGTGCTTCTCCGGTATTCTGAGTGGCCAATTCGCTAATAAACATCTTGTTCTTCGCGTCAAATTCGTATATCTTAACCAACGAATCACCTCTTCCCGAGATGTACATCAGCGATGTGTCCAAATCAACAATCGGTTTACACACAGACGACGTCCCAGGGAATGGTTTCAAGCAGACCGCCTTGTCCGTTCTCAAGTCAAACACCCCCATTTGGCGGCTTTGTGTTCGATCAAACCCAACACTGAACACAAACGGCTCTTCCTTTCCAACATATCGTGCACAACTCATTTTAGTCCCTTCATGCGCCGCATACGTCTTCACTACACTTCCCGCTCGGAAATCAACAACTTTCAGTTTCTTGTCCTTCCCCGTGAGGATCATCACATTTCCGTCATATTGCCAGTCCATAGAAAAGACGGTGTCTTTATTCTCGATACTTTTCACCTCGCTCTGCTTGACATAGTCCCACAATTTAACATACCCATCACTACTCGCACTCGCTATCACCGGTGCACCATAGTTGTGTGCTATCACATCAACTTTCCTACGATGCCCTTCAAGACTGCAACATGGGGAGATCGTTTTGCTCATGGCAGTCGGAAATGGCAATTCCCATCCCTTAATAGTACCGTCTCCCGAACAACTGAAGATCAAATTATCATTAAATGGGCAGCTAATCATATCGACTATTTCTGCCGTATGTCCCTTACAGAATGTTGGCTCTGCTTTTCGTTTCCCTCTCTCTGTCAGTGGAATGCATCCAATACTTCCTGCACCAGCGCTTTGCCAGTTCAATGCCAGATATGTTGAAGTAGCAACCATCATCGTGACTTCTGGTCCTCCGTTCGACGTTTTGACGTCCGGGTACCATTCTTCCACCTTATAGTTTTGGCATTGGATGTGTTTGTACTTCGATGTTTTGAACATGAATTTGTGCCGTTTTCGAGTTTCTTCGCATTTCCAGTTCGTCGCCTTTGGATTTGTTTCTTTAGAAATCCTTCTAAAGAAACAAACCAGGAATAACATTTCGAATAACATAAAAAAACAATAAGATCAATCTAATGAGGTTTGGATTGATGTAACACGGCTTGTCTTCTTTACATCGGAAGGGTCCTTCTTTTCTCCCCAATCGTCATCGCTTGTGTGTTCACTTTCAACCGGTTCTGCTTCATTCTCGCCTTCAGTCTCTTTAATGATTTCTTTCATTTCTTCGGAGTTAACATCACCATCATCGGTTTTCAAGAGTATATACGCGCGCTTGAGAACATCTTTTTCCTCGTCGGTGAGTGTGATATCGCCCTTTGTGATGTCTTCACTCATCTTTTTATATATCACACTCGCTTGCAAATACAATTGTTTCTCGCTGTCGATGACTTCCTTCAAGTCCGCGTCTATCTCACACCCAACAATTTCTTCTTTTTGTAAATTCGTGTTTGTAGTACACTTCTCGGTTTTGCACGCCTTCGACTCTTCCTTCTCCTCCAACGAAAACGTGTAATCCTCCTCGCTCTGGTTGTCTTTAAACTGTTTCACAAAATCAACCTTCTCGGGTTGGTTCCAAGGTATCGACTTCTTAAATTTTCGGATTTCCTCCTTATCTCCTTTATAGGCAACACCCCCTTCCATCACAACACCCTTCGATTTGTTCAAGACAATCATAGGGCTCTGAGCTTTCACATCAATTGGTTTCACGTCATCATCATCAAAAGACAAGTCCATTGTGCTGTCTTCTCTCTTTCCAATGGGTATTCCCGGTGATGTCGGTTCAGGGTGGTGTAGCATGGTGTCTTTATTTCCAAAAATATTCCCTAACAGACTGATATTCTTCTCGTCGACTTCTGTCGACGACGGTCTATGTATAACAAAATGTGCGTCACTCCCAAACATGCGTCTCCTTTAATTCTAAGTTCTCTTTTTTTTCCTTATATATCCATCTAGTTCCTCCCTTTTCGGCTATTTTTACTATGTAGTTATTCATTTTGGTTGCTTATACTATTTATATAGTTATTCCATTTTTGGCTCTTTCCTCCACTTTTTTTTATCACCCTAAATCCCGAAAAATCAGATGAGATGATTTTGACGTTTTGCTTGGGATAAAAAACTTGTTTCTTTGTTAGGTTCTAACATATTTTTTGGTAATTCAAAAAACATCTTTTGGTTGATAAAATTAAAATTATATAATTTTGATAATTATTATATTTTAGTTATTAATTTATTATATTTATTAATATCATTAGTGTTTTTTTGTTTGGGATAAGTTAACTATTTGATAATATCATACAGTTTACAAATCATATCTTTTTTAAATATAATTAAATAATTTAAAATATTAATATTTTTTTTAATTAAAGAAAAATATAAAAAAAGTAAATTTTGAAGAAAAAAAAATAATATTTATTTATTATAATTTGCTAATTTTTAAACTAACGATTTTTTTACTTATTAATAAATTAAATTTATTAATTAAAATTCTATAAGGAAAATTTCATTCAATCACAATCCATTGGCGTATGTTGTCTTCTTTGTTGTTTCTGTCTCATTCCACCACTGAGCTCATTTGTGGCTTGTGGTTGTTGGGCAACGTCTTCAACAAGTGGTGGTGTTTTCATGTCAAATACACAAACCTTCCCATCTTCTCCAGTTGTGTACATTGTGGTACCATTCACTCTATAGTCTCTCACAATGCCTTCGTGGCAACGTGCTCTCAAACATCTTCTGTAACTATTGTCATTGACGTAATTGAAGAGGTCAATCTCACCGTTCGGAAGTGCAACACTCGCAACGACCTTTTTGTTGATTTCTGTACCTCTCAGCACGGTTGCACCGTCGAAGTTTGTCGCCAGCGTATTTACTCGCAAATCGGCCACATTTGAGACGGTTTGTTCCTCCTCGTCAGTCTCGGTGATTTGAGATATTATACCATTATAATATGATTTACTAGAATGTGTAATTTGTGTAAAATGATAACTCTTTAATGGAAACAAACGGTATTTGGGGCGTAAATTTGGAAGGCAGAATCATCCGTTGTGAAGGAAACAAGATCCTTGTTGATCACCCCGACCATCGAAATTGGTTTACCCATATTCACAGTATGGACTATACCATCATCACCCTTGGTATAATCAATGAAGCACGAAAGAGAGTCTTGTGACGCAGTGACAATCAATTCATTCCAAAATTTGATGTCCACAATGTCATCGCTGTGTGCCTCGGTAATTAAGGCTAATGTTTGCATTTTACGAAGGTCGAACACTCGCACAACTTCCATATACCCAGCCACCAACAAATTTTCGCTGGAGGCGATGGCAACTTCGTTGATTCGAGTTGTTGGACTGGAAATACTAACCGCACGAGCAAGGCGACGGTCGATGGAATAGAACTGCCCCGAAGACGACATCGAAATGACAACGTTGGGGTCGGAGGTGTCGCACACATCCGATGCTTGGACCTGGTAATTGCGTTGAGCAGCCAAATCTGGAGAATACCAAGTCACGTCTCCGTCAGTCCAGAGTGTTGACACACCTGCTGAGCTCTGTGTCAAGGCGATACCATATCCGTCGTGTTTTGCGCTATTAAAACTCATTTGTTTCAATGAAAAGTTCTTTTTTTGTGGTAAACCCTTTTTAATTTTTAAATTTATCAACAATTGTATTCAAAATACGACCAATTTCTGGTGTTATTTTTAAAGGAAAAGGGTTTCTCCGTTTGCTGTGTAATTATTCTTTTAAGTGTTTTTTGAATACCAAAGGCCAATACAAAAGCATTATTTACGACTTGGCTAATAACACATTTCTTTGTATTAGTCTTTATTAATGCAAATGAGTAATAACATTTTTCATCTTATTGGATCATCATTTCTCATTTCTTCGCAACCGCTCAAATGAATTATGATTGATTTAAAACACTCCCAATCCTGTCTACAAATATCCTTTAATGTCGCCATCACCATGTTCTGTTATATGATTTCCACTTTTGTCAAAACTTTTCCTCTTCACAGAAAGTTGTTGAATTAAAAAGAGAAAAACAGGAACAAGAACTCTAAATTACCACTTTGGAATGTATGACGTGGTTGACCGCCTCAGGAGCGGAAAGTGCCAGTTTTCAGATATCAAATTTGTGAAAGAGAAGGAGGAATTGGGGTACGAGCAACACAACAAAGACATCTTTGAATCACTTTACAACAACAATACCGGGGAATACACTCTTATTAACACCGACGTCAAAGTTCATCGGTATGTCTTAGTGAGTCGGTGCGATTTTTTTAAACAATACTTCTCGATGCCTTCACAAGAGAAATTGGAGCTCTCGGACGATGCTTTAAAGGCTTTAATAGACTGGATATACATCGACAACTCTTCGCCGGATATGAAGATCTGTGTGGAAATCCTTAACTTTCTCCAGAAGTATCGTGTGAACGAGCCAATTGAGTGCTTCACAGAGCAAATGGTCGACCTTCTGTCAGACTCCCTTCGCGAAGGGAATGTATCGATGTGGGAAATCCCAAAGGCATTTTTCTTAGTCGACGCTCACAGAAGATACTTTGACGCTGCATTTCGAAGAGTCAGTGAGATAGTTGTCGACTATGCAATTGGAGCGAAACGACCTGAGATGATGGGAGAGTTGCTTCCGTACTGCCTGTTCGTTATTAAAGACAAACTCCAATTTCCATCCATCAAACAACATGAGAAGAATAAGAAGCACAAAGCTAAGAAGAAAGTTGAAGAGGTGGACACTGATTTTACATTAACATTACTTCACCAAGAGAAATTGAATAAACCGATTGCACCGAATAAAGAGGAAAAGGGGGAAACGACGATCAATAGAAAATTGGAGAAGAAAGAAACGAAGGAAAGTAAAGAGAAAAGGGGGAAGAGCGACACTGGAAAGAATAAAGAGAAGCACGAGAAGAAAGTGAAGCGAGAGAAAGACCTAGACGAGGACAAATTTGAAATTGAACTTCCTAAGGTGGAGGAAGACACGGGAATGAAAGTGGAAAGTCCAATGGAAATTGACGCGTTTGAAATTGTTGTGAAAGAAGAAAAGGTCGAACAACCAATTCAAGAGATTGTGATGTCAAACACGTTGCCACGACATCCAATGAACAAAACAAACATCACACAATTGAACAAACTCATCCAATCACTCTCAAAGAACAAAAATGCATACGCCTTTATGGTTAAGGTAGACCCGGAAGCTAGTGGTGCCTTGAACTATTACGATGTTATTAAACACCCAATGGACTTGGGAACAGTCAAAAAGAAAATCAAAGACAAACAATACACTTATGCAGAAGATGTCCTCGATGATATTGCACTCATATGGGCAAATGCATTCACATATAATACCGTCGGGTCGGAGATTTATAATATGGCAAAGTCACTTTCAGACTTATTCAACCTTAAAATACAAACTATTGTATTCACTTCGGAGTGAGCGATGACTTTATTTAATGCTTGTTATATTTGTTAATTCTTTTTATAACTTTAAAATTTACAACAAAGAACTGTGAAGTATAAATGAAGATTGTGGTTATGATGATGATAGCGGTGAGTGTGGTATCTAAAAGTGTGGGAAATAGTGTTGAGAGTGAGTTGACGAAGCAGCAGCCGTACAAGGGGATATGGGTGAAGGATGATGTTGGTGAAGAAGAGAGTGTGATGAGTGAGAGGGAGCCAGTGGGGACGTTTTTTTTGACGTCGTTGGTGAGTGTAGAGAAGGATGGTGAAGTAGTGACGACGGGGAAGTTGTATATACGAGATGGGTTTTATATAGATGGAGGGATGCGGATGATGCGAGTTGAGTGTGTTGGTTTTGAGTGTCGTGTTGAAGGTGTTGTTGCGATTGTGCGAGTGAATGGGACGAATGTGTATGGTCGGGTAGGTGGAGTGATGAAGTTTGTAGGGAAGAGGTATGTAGGGAAAGAGGAGAGTAGTGTGAGTGATGTGTATGTTGTGTTGTTGAGTGTGTTGTTGGTGTGTGAGATATGTGTGTTGAAGAGGGAGCCCGTTGATGGGATGACGATGCACAGTCTTGTTGTAGGGAGTGCAATGATCTCGTTTTTGCATTGGACAGCGGCTGTTGTCTATTCGCCACACATGTTTTTGTTTTGGGGGTTTGGGAGTGTAGGAGTGTTGTCGTTGTATTGTGTTGCTGTGCTTGGAGGGAAGTATCTTGGGAAGTATGGAGCTGTTGGGCAGGTGTATTTGAGTGTTGTTTTGATGTGTGGGTTTAGTGTTGTAGAGTATGTGCGGTGTGTAGCTGTGGTGTTCAGTGTGATACCGTGGGTGTTCAGTTATCCACAGCGGTCTGTGAGTGTGAAAGTGACGCTGTGTGTGCGGTGTGTAGTTTGTATGTATTGGATGTGTTACAGCCAGAACCCAATCAATGTCAAGACGGACGGTGCTCTCTTTGTGTGTGTATGTGTGCTGATAGCAGTGCAGTGGGGGACACGGGCTGCTGCAGTCTTTTCTGTTGTACTGAGTGGACTTGCACCACACAGCGAGACTGTGACGTGTCCGATCTGTCTGTGTGACATTGAAAGTGAAAGTGATGCTGTAGTCACAGCGTGCCACCACATCTTCCACGCAGATTGTCTTGCGCCATGGACTGCAGACCACTCGTATTGCCCATATTGTGCTGTCCCATTTTCGCTCTCACAGAAAGACAGACAGACGGCACACAACTAATGTTATTTGTTTGTTATTTGTGTTTTCTGGTGATATTCTTGTTTTCATGGAAACCCTCCTTTGTTTTTATTTTGTTTTTATTTTATTTTGTTTTTATTTTGTTTTTATTTTGTTTTGTTTTTAAATTTTGTATATTATTAAAAAAGAGTTGTGAGTTGTGAACTGTTTCAATGCTGTACATCATTGGACTTGGTCTCTACGACGAGAAAGACATCACTGTGCGCGGTCTTGAGGCAATCAAATCATGCGACAAAATCTTTCTTGAACATTACACAGCAATTCTGCAATGCGATGTCACCCGCCTTGAAGAGTTCTATGGGAAGAAGGTGATAGTTGCAGACAGAGATCTTGTTGAAAGTGAGGCAGACGTGATTCTTGAACCAGCTAAAACAGAGAAAGTTGCGCTGCTTGTAGTTGGTGATGTTTTTGGAGCAACAACACACTCGGACATCTTCTGCCGATGCAAAAAGAGTGGCATTGAAGTCAAAGTCATTCACAACGCATCGATCATGAATGCTGTTGGATGCAGTGGTCTCCAATTGTATCGCTTTGGGCAAACCGTCTCTGTCTGCTTCTGGACTGACAACTGGAAACCCTTCTCATACTACCAACGCATCAAAACAAATCGCGACAACAACATGCACACACTCGTCCTTCTCGATATCAAAGTCAAAGAACGCAGTGAGGAAAACATCATCAAAGGAAGAGACATCTTCGAACCACCACGCTACATGACAATCAATCAATGCATCGATCAACTCCTTCAAGTCGAAAACTCACAGAAGTCCGGCGTCTACAACGAAGATACCTATGTCGTCGGATTGGCTCGCGTCGCCGCACCAGACCAGAAAATCGTCTTTGGCAAAATGAAGGATCTTCTCACTTACGACTTCGGCGCACCCCTTCACTGCCTCCTCATCCCAAGTCCACAAATCGACGACCCAGAACTCGACCACCTCAACTTCTATAAATTTAAGTGAGGCCTATTATTAATGTTATACCTTTATCGTTATTCATAACAACTTTCTTTATAAATTAATTTAGACAATAGTTTGGTATATAACTATGTTGTTTAATTTATTTTATATAAAAATGTTCATAATATGTGTTTTACTATATAATATAATAAAATATATTATATTTATAATATATAATTTGTTTAATAATTTATTAGTTAAATAAAGTACTCTTTTCTTAAAACAAAAAGAACACAAATTTTTGAAATTAATTTTTCTTTTGCAACAATCGAGCACCAGCAATGCCCGGAGTAGTCATCTCGTCGGGACACAAGATGATGTCAAGTTGTTCCTTTGTTAAAACACCCTTTTCAAGAATGATTTCTCTGACTGGTCTTCCAGTGCTAATAGCTTCTTTAGCAGTAGCTGCGGCGACTTCATACCCGACGTGTGGGTTCAAAGCGGTGATAATTCCGACTGAATTATCAATGAACCATTGCATTCTTTCTTTGTTTGCTTTAAGGTCCAAGACCAAATTGATTCTGAATGTGGAGAATGCGTTCTTGAGCATTTCGAGAGATAATAAGATGTCATAGAACATGACAGGTTCCATCACATTCAACTCAAATTGACCCGCAGCTGCTGCCCACATTGCGGTAGTGTTATTACCAATAATTTGGAAACACGTCTGATTCATCACTTCAGCAATGACGGGGTTGACTTTACCTGGCATAATGGAGCTTCCCGGTTGTCTTGGTGGCAATTGGATTTCGCCAAGTCCACATCTTGGGCCGGAAGTCATGATTCTCAAATCATTCGCAACTTTACTCATGCAGCACGCTATGATAGCAAGAGCAGCATGCACTTCCAAATAGCAGTCCGAGTTTTGTGTTCCATCGACCAAGTCTTCGACATTATGGACATTCGTTTTCGACAACTCAGCCAATTTGGCGACGACGGAGGTGATGAAAGTTGGCTCAGCATTTAGACCCGTTCCGACTGCTGTTGCGCCCATATTAATACCTTCAAATGCTCCTTTAGACCTTTCAAGTCTTTCCCACCCTCTTTTTATAATGCAGTTATATGCTCTTAGCTCTTGGGCAAAAGTGATTGGAACGGCGTCTTGTAAATGAGTTCTTCCCATCTTCAAGAAGTCTTTGAACTCAACTGCTTTCTTCTCGATTTCATTGTAACACAACTTCATCTCGGCGACAAGTCTGTCAATCTTCCAAAGACCGGCAATATGAAAAGCAGTTGGAAAAGCGTCGTTTGTGGACTGCGACATGTTGACATGGGTATTCGCAGAGATAACGTCTGGGCGGTATTTACCAAACCCTAAGATCTCTAAAGCTCTGTTCGCGACTATTTCGTTGCAGTTCATATTGAATGAAGTACCAGCGCCACCTTGAATGGGATCAACTACAACCCACTCATCAAATTTGCCTTCAGCCAATTCATGAGCGGCTTGCATAATGGCATCACACTTGGTCTTGTCTAAGATACCATCTGCATGGTTTGCAAAGGCAGTAGCTTCTTTGACATATCCCATGGCGTGAATGAAGTCTGGGTCACAGCGTTGGTGTGTAATTTTAAAGTTGTTAATGGCTCTAACAGTCTGCGCTCCGTAGAACGCATCCTTTGGGACTTGCATTTCCCCAAGAGAGTCTTTCTCGATACGGTATTCAGTAGCCATTTGTTTAATACTGTTGAGATCACAAAAACAGTTTTTATTCGAAAACAATTTTTGACTTCTTCGTAAAGAGGAAGGTTAAGAGGCGTTTCGAAGCTTGCAGAGAAGAAGAGCATTTTTGTGCTGCAATTCTCCAATGTTCGCAATATTCCAGAGGCTTTGGAAGCAATTGTATTTCATCATCCCAAAAATGCGATTTCTTTTGTTTTTGTAATGGACATTTCAAGTCAGTAAATGCGGGAGGTTAGGGGCACTTCATTTTCAGAATAGTGATCCACACTTCTTTGGTTGATTATAAATTAGTATTAATGTTATTATTATATTATTATTCATTATTAAATTCAATGGAGGTGCGTAAATGTGTGGGGACCCGAAAGCAAAAAAAGACATCGATAGAAAAAAAAGAAGAGAATTCAAAATGTTTTAGGTCCCCATTAAAATAGGGAATTTAATAATGAAAATTAATAATTACACAATACACTAACAATATTATATAATATTATAATATTATAATATATTCATAAATATTATATTTTTAAATATTTTATATTATATTATAATATAATATATTATATTTTTAATATTTTATTATATATATTATTATATTAATAATACTAATTTTAAAAAAAGTACAATGCTCATTGTTACGAAAATAAAAGACTAAAATAATTAAAACAAAAAAATTAGCTACAACTAGACTTTATTTTAATGCTCATTTTTTCTAAAATATACAATTATAAAACAATAGTTTTGTAAAAATAATCACAACGAGACAGATATTGTTCAGTCACCGAAGTAATTGTATTAGCAAATAAATTTAAAACCACAAAAATAAAGGTAATTATTTCAATAGTATAATTTAATTAAATTGTTAGTACAATAAACTTAAACATAATATAGTTAATATAGTTTATTACAATGAAAGTTAATTAAAAACATGTATTATTTATATAAAGATACTTTATAAAAAAAATAGGTTATCATTCAATATATTAAATATATTAATAAAATAATTTAAATTTCAAACTAATAGATTGGCAAATTATTTTTCCCTTTTTCGCTGATCAACCCACATTGTAAACTTAATATAGATTTTTGATATGTCTCCATTTTTTCTCGAACAAAAAAAAAACAGCGACTATTTTATAACCATTGAATGAAATATTTTGTATTTTTTCTTTTTGACGAAAACAACGAGATTTTAATAATAAAAATATTAATTAAGTGTAATAAAGCTGTACTATTGTTTTTGGTGTTTGATAACGGCATACAGAGAAAAGAAGCACATTCAAAAATCAAACCCGAGGTGTTTGCCGTAACCAAAAAAGTTGGACAAATCTTAGAATTGTAAGATGAATTGCACTAGAGCAAAAACAGTGATAGCGGACTCTTCAATCAACTTTACACTCAAAGTATCATTTGTTGGAGACACTTCCAGTGACAAGGATCGAAAAATACTGATGTACTCCCTCTACGTTTGTACTTTTTAAACCAATTGGATTCAACGATTAAATATTTTCAATAAGTACTGACGTAAAGAAACAGATGGAGTGTACTCCACCACAAGGGTATGGTTCAAACGATGTTTGTTATTTTCTAATCGTTTTTGTAACAGTAATTAACTGCAAGTTTACAATGGATATGAAATTTGGCAATAGAATTGGACGTATTTCGGTCTCAAATTATCAGAACGACGTCGGGAAGGATAAGAGCTATTTTCCATTTAAAGGAACAACCCTCGCAGTGATAGTGTTTAATGCCCAAGACCACTCATACAAAAACATTACTAAATGGCACGAGGAAGTGACTCGATATTGTGGGAACGTCTTAACCCTTCACACTGTTTTTGTTGGTGTTATTCAAAAGCCCAAAAAGAGTTTCAAGTCGGATGAGAAGATCAACAATTTTATTAAAGAAATACCACACAAAGTGTATTGTAGATACACTCCCGGTGACATCTTTCCATTTTTCACTGATTTTTATCAACAAGTTGACGACTTGAAGAAGACCCACTTCACCGAGGAGTTCATTCTGAAAGAAGAAAAAGAGAGGCAGCGTTCACGTAATAAGACCCGATGTGTCTCAACACCTATGTTCGCCAATTTACAGTCACCGCAAGGCAAAGCCAAATTTGTAACAAAATCAGAGACTGAGTTATATGTGCTAATAAAAGCACTTTGGGCGTGCGACTCGTCGTTATCCACTGAAGCACATAAGATGGTTCAAAACTTACTTGATGTGCCGGCGTTCATGGGTGATGACATTGTCGACTACGTTTGTTGTTCTTTTTGTGGTACGTAGGAATAATAAACAGCCCCACCACTTCATCAAAAAAGAGGACGCAACAATTCGTCTCAAGTTGGATGTGTACAACCATGTCATTCAACATGGGAAGTCTTACACGCCATTTTTCAACGTTTCTATCGTGACACTGGTCTTTCGATTTGACGAAGAGTCTTCATTCAAGAATGTCATCAATTGGTATAAAGAGTCACAACGGTTTTGTAACCTTCCAGCTGTCAAATTTATACTGGTCGGTGTCGAAGATAATAACACCATTGCAACGATCACCGACTTCCAAATCGACGAGGTGAAGAATGAGATCGAGAAGACTAAGCAATTCAACTATGTCAAAGTAACTACCACAGACTATTCAAACTTCAAGAACCTCTTCTATAAGATAGTCGACGAAATCTACGGGACAGAGTACCCCGTCGAGTATTTGAAGGGGTGTTGGACAAACCCATCCATTAGACAGGCCTGTTTCAAAATTACAGAAAACATTAAAGACGCTCAAAGAGTTCAACAGTTCCTCGACGCTGAAAACCAGATGGATGAGGAACGAGCAGAAAACGTTAATTTGCTTGGTGGCTTTGAGGAGGAGTAAGTCACTGTGTGTAACTTCTGTTTTGTTTTTTATAGTTCATATATTATTTAGTATAGAATACGCACAAAAAAGGAATCATTAATTTATAATTAAAATGCTAATTTAAATAATACTTTATTATCAACGAAAAAATTTAATGAACGATTTCCCGAAATTTTAGACAAAAATCTGTAACAAAAAGAGAAAAGGTTTAATAATAAGATTAATAAAACAAAGCTATAAAATAGAACGTGAACAAAAAAGGGTTTAGAAGAAACTCTATTGACAAATGGTTTGTTTTTTGGACGAGGAGTGAGAGTCACACTAACAGATAGACCGGTCATAAAGGGTTCTCGTACAAGATCAAGCTCGGGAAGAAGATCAAACAGAACAAAGGAGTCCCACAGTTCTACAGAATGAAGACTGGAAACACCATGAACTACAACTTCAAGAGAAGACATTGGAACAGAAGAAAGTTGGGCATGTAACGCTGGTACTTTGTTGTCTTTCGTTTCACTTTATTATTATGGGGAGAGAATAACGCTTTTGATCGATATAACAAATCTTTACTAATATAGACATTATAACTTTATTAATGATTCATTATAAAAAATGTTTTTATTTTAATTTATAATTAATAATAATATTATTAATTAATTATAATCTACTAAATTATATATTATATATTATATAATACTTTAAATGAAGTATAAAAGTATCATAATTATAATTACTTAATCAATTATATATTATATATTATAATATATATAATAGAAAACAATGAAGTTTTTGTAGAGGCATTTAAAAAACAAAACACATATCTTCGACATAATCAAGTTAAAAAAATAAGTTCATTTGATTGTGATATTAATTAAAAAAAACAAATTTAGAGCCAGTAGATGGGAAGTGAACATTTCATCCTAAAATAGGCGCTCAAAACTAAAGAATAATAATAAAACAATTAAATATAATAGTAAATATTTACTAAGGAACCCTTTTTGCTTGCCTACAAATAATAACAAAATGATAAGGGTTGACAGATGGATATGGCGAAGGCCGATTACCATATAAAATACATGGAGACGGAGCCGATCCAAGCGGGATTACCCACTGCTCCCTCCCGGGATTTAATTAATGTCGAGGTTTGTTTTTTTACAACGACAAAGGGAGGTGCTCCGTTTCAGAGCTCACAATAGAAGAAAAAATTAATTTTAAGACGTACGACGACTATTTAATGATGGTCAGTCCTCAGGTCCATCAAAACATTTTTGCTTTAGAAAAGCTGCAGACATCTTTTCGAACAAAGCGCCTCGAGACCTTTCAAAAAACACACACCCTCCAACGACGGTTTCATGGCGTGGCTTACCAATTGGAAAATAAATTACACGAATTATCGAAGAAGATTCCCTGCTACTGGGGTCGCATTTTGAATATCTCCGATTTGAATTACAACAACTTAGCAGACGCAAACGCACTGAAATACCTCTCAGATGTCGTCGTCGAAAGCGTTCCTTTGGTCTCGTCGACTTTGGCTGATAAAACCCCTTGCCTTTTGGCACTCTATAGAGTTCATTTCATTTTCGAACCAAACCCTTTAATGCAAAACACTGAAGGTATTAAAAGTGTGTACTTTAAGGTTTGCGGATACAACAATCCTGACATGGAAATGCTCGAACCCGAAGAAGAGACAGACCAACCCATTCTGTGGAACCCTGGAAAGGATCCTAGGGTTTCCCGCCCAAGCAAAAAAAGAAAAGGAAACATGCCTGCGCCGAAGCCGCACGTTATTCAATCGTTCTTCCATCTTTTTGACGATCTCAAGCACGAGAGCGAAGACGGCGAGTTCTCACAGGTCATCGAAAGTGCGAAAGAAGAAGAGAGGAAAATGCACTTCAAAATATTGATGGGATTTATCAATGAATTAGTCGACAATTCCATTTCCTTTTTCGATGAAACTATCCCAAACAGAGCAGCGATGACAAGCACGTACCAACTTGATAACGATATGCAAAATATGGAGTTGGATGATGGAGGGTCGGATGTCAGCAACGAGTCGAGTGAAGATGATATCGTTGAAATTGAAGAAGTCCCACAACATCTCCAAGCTCCTCCTGATTGTACGGCTCAATGATTGTGTTCCAGTTTATAAATGAGTGATTACGGATTGCAACAAGTTTGTTGTGCATGGTAATAAAAGACATTTCCAAAGCAATCAGTTCTTTCGTTTGAAGTCACCTTTGAACGTCGATTTCTTCACACGCTTTCTTGGATCATTTTGATCAACCTTCTCCCACTTGTTCTTCCGCCGGATGAAGTCGTACTTCACACCATATTTCCCAATCGATTGCGAAAAATCAACATGAATTCGTCGGTCGTCTATAATCACATTGTCCATCTTCTTATACGCTTCCTCACACGCTTCTTTGGCTTCAAATTCAATGAACGCATACCCAAGGGAATTTCCCGTCTTTTTGTCACATATCACTTCAGCAGACACTACCTTCCCAAATTTGTCAAAGATCGCTTCTAAGTCCGAGTCTCTTGTACACTGATTCAGTTTACAGACAAACAACACGTTTTCGGGTGGCTTGATCTCGGCAAAGGGTAAATCGCCGACCATCTCGAGAATCTCCGCACGACTTCGAGCTTCATTTTCTTTCATTTTGCGCTCGACGTCTTCTGTTATTTCTTTGACTAAGTCTTCGACTTCAGGGTGATCATCTCTCTCTAATTTTGGCTCATTGATCACTTCAGGAAATCCTTTTGGATCAGGAAAGGGGTCTTCAAAGATTTCATGTGAGATGATTCGGATGTTCTGAAAGGGTTTATCGTCGGTGTCGACAAGCAGCTCGTTGATCTTTTGGACGACGTCCATCCCTTCTGCAACTTTACCAAAGGGAATTCCTTGAATACTCTCAATACCATCGGCTGTTGTGACATACACTTCACTTCCTATTTTGTGTTGTCCATGACTAAGAAAGCCGACTATGCCTGCAGTTTTGTTGCTTTGAGGTTTCTTAGGTGTGCAACTCATTAACTCTCCTTTTTGGTGTACCAACACTCCAGTCACACAAGTCCCTTCTAAGTTGTATTTGTTGTCAAATTGGAAAGCGTAGTCCTTGATCACTTTTGTGATGACGGAGTACTTGTAATGATTCAGTTTGATCAGTTTTAGGAAGTTCATACTACCCACCGGGTTGTTTTCGACAAATAAGTCGACGACGATGTTTCCAAGACTTGTTTCAAGGAAGACACTCATTACTCTGATGTAACTAGTTCTATAGCATTCATGATTAATTTTAATAGTTTCCGCGTTCATTTGACCAAATTACTAATTATATATAGAAAAGGAACATTAAAAAGAGATAAATAATGGAAGAGGATATATCCCTCTATGTTCAAGAATATAACACCTTTCCTTTCCGTCTTACTGAAGCAGCACAAAAAGTGTTAAATTCAAGTTTGTCTTCTGCTGTTGTTTTTTGTATATACATCTGATGATGACAATTGATGATAAGGAAGGCTGACCCTCGCCACTTTCTTTCAGAACTTTAAAAGTAAGAAAAACAAAAATGCGAAGTATAAAAAAGAATTTCAAGACACGGTTCTGAATGCCGATATTCGCTTTACGTTGAACTTTAACACACTTGAGAAAGTCCCATTAAGTGATGAAAACAAAGAAAAGTACAAAGAAGTCACCTGGAGCAAAATCATAGAGGTCGCTATTCAAAGGGAAAAAGGGTTCACGACATCCGATGTGATCTCTGCGTTAAACGCAATTGTTCCGTCATATGCACTGACAACACATATGTTACTTAAGAACGTTTTAACACTTGAAACTCACGATTACGGCTCGTTGGAGTATCAGTTGGACTCACAGAATATATTGTTAGATGGGGTGTTGCTTATAATGAGTTGCATCACCACCAGTTTGTATGACGAGCTCAAAACAAAGAAACAAGTCTTTGAACTCCTCACGAACATATTTGGGAATCACTGCTTGCTGGACGTTGTATTGCAACATGAGACTGAAATGGACAACATTACTGAAGAACTCTTCTTGAAAATTATTAACGAGAACATTGACGAGTACTCGAACGACACATGCACTGCATTTGTACGGATGCTCTTTGTTGCTATTATTGGACTGAAAAGCGCTCCGTTTATGCATGGACACATTCAGCAAGTGTATGACAGAGTCAAGATATATTTGATGTTCTTTATTTCGGGTTCTGACGCTATGGATGTGGCACTGACGTTAAATATCGTCAACTACTTGAATGTGTATTACAGCTATATGAATCCACAAGCAGCAATTTCTATTGTCAATGACTTGAATGAAGAGGTGATCAACTTACCAAATCTTTTGAAGGATAACCCTATTGTGGTCATCTCATTCTTTTCAATAGCCATTAGTTATACCTTCGCTAATAAGGAAGGGCTTGCCCAGATATTAGAAAGTGTATTAAATAGTGTTATATTACCCCAAATAGGTGATACACGTTACGACATCGCCTTGTTAGTGGAAGACACTAAAATGAAAGTGTCAAGCGGCGCACAAGCCGGACGAGAACTTTTAATTTCAGTGGCTCAGTTGTTTGGGAAAATAGTGACTGTGTCCTGTGATAAACCTGTAGTGTTTCTTGTCGAGCAAGTGCTCCAATTGTATGTCAGACACAACAACACAAAAGCTATTTTTGGGGAGTCTTTGTTACTTGAATATGCGGTCGACCAATTTCTGATCGATGGCACGTTTGAAGGAGAAGAAGTCGCCATTATAAATGAGATATTTGTCAGAGCAGAACATGTTGAAGGCAGTTACAAATATTCAAATGCTCATTTGAGACTGTTGAATGTCTCTTCAATGTATTTACTGAAAGCAAATGAGTTACAACCGCTTGGAGAGGAATATGGGCAACGTGCTTTAATGAACCAAGGACAACCTCTTTTGAATCAATTGGTAGCATTCCATATGATCTTTAATGCATATAATATCCCAAAGAATGTTATTAATCCGGATTTGGTGTTGCCAATGTTGTACGAGTGCTGTCTGACTGAAGAAAAGCAGTTTGTATGGATTTCCGAAAACATCAAGTTGTTTGTAAAGAATGAAATGAACGTCAAGTCGCTGATGAGGATTTTATTTGACGTGAAAATATCAAAAGAAGACATCGACGCGATTTTTTATGTCAATAGGAAGGATGACGAAATGACCAAACAATTTTACACACACTTTCTGCTCGATGTGGTCGACGAGAACAAAACAACAGTGGAGTTTATTAAGGACCCCAAAATGGAGTTCAAACTGTCTGAGAATATGCAAGTCAATCTTTTCAAGCCGATTGTCGACTATTTCACAACAGATGAGGAGTGCAAAGATCTTGAGGAATGTTCTAATTTGATTATAAAATACAAATTCTTTGTCCACTTGATTCAAAAGGTGAAAAGCCTTAAAACCCCACTCTCTCAAGTCTTCATAGAGAAGTTGGTAACATCATCGAAGTTGATGGAATCATCTGACTTTGAAGAAATGTGTGACAATGTGATGAATGAGTCTGGTAATGTAAAGCCAATTCTCCAATTTTTGTGCTCACAGAAACCAAATACAAATGAGGTATTGGTTACCATCTTGGAGACTTTGAAAGCACTTGTTAAAGACACATCGTTTAACGGAAAACTCCACAACAAAGTAATTGAGTATTTGTCCGATATAAAATATATGGAAATGTGCCCAGTACTGAAGAGTGCAGACTCGCGTTTATCAACACTCATCAAAACGTACGACTCAAAAGTGATCTCTTCGTTGTTCTCAATCTTTAATGAGCTTAAGAAGATCGGCAAGTTGCGGTTGCCACTTGATTTCATACAACGGATATTATTACATATTTCCAGAAACGTTTCACAGATATCCCAATTTGTAGATTTGATTCAACCACACGAACTGCTTCTCCCATATCTCGAAAAACTATTTGAAGACAAATCTTTTCATCAAAGTGCGTTGACAATGGATTTGTTATTCAAAACATGTCTTTCTATTGACAAGCAAGAACTCGGTCTTTTCATTTACAACAACTTACTGAGTAACTCGTTGCACCTTCCAAAGACGTTTGCATATTGCATGAAGAGTGGTACAACACCACTCAAGAATTTGGAAATGATGTTGGCGTTTCCAGAAGTCCGTTGCAAAAGTCCAGAAGTTGTCGATCAACAAATAATAAAAGATCTCTCTTTGTTGGTTTTTGATAATTCTTCGCTATTTAAAACCATCTCATCGTTTATGTACTATATGGGTTTGTCCAAGAAAAGCGACGAAAACATTAGAAATACCCTCCACACCATTTCTCTTGTACTTGTCAAACAAAATGACTTGTCATTGTTCTCGACTGTAGTTGGGTTTCAAATAGAAGCAACACACTTCACAACGGACTTCTTTTCGATGTGGTATTCAAGCGAGAAAATCTTCTCGAATTTGCCGTATTACTTACTCGGCGAAGAAGAAACGTTGTGTACTTTTTTGTGCAAATACAAACGCGAATTGATTCCTTTGATTCTCTCAAACAAAACCATTGAGGGAATGATTCTGGAAACACTTGGCTACGCGAACATCAAACAGTTTTGTGGGAAGGAGATGGGCCTTTTTGTTGATTGTTATTTGACACATGGACATATTGACAAAATCGATCAGAAGAGTCTTGACACTTACATACAAACACACTTCTGTGATTCGTTGATGTACACAACAGGGAAGCCTTCCTTCATACAACTTCTTGAGAGAATTCCCAACACTTTTCATGTGCTGACTATATCCCCTTTCATATTCTCTTCAAAGACAACGGATGTAAACCAACTAGTTGCTCTCTTTGGGAAACTTGTTTCACAAACGACGAATGAGAAGGATTTGGCACTGACTTATTCCCTCTTTTTATCCAAACTTCTTAAAATGGAAAGTTTTGTGAAGAACAACGAATTGGTTTATAATGCCGTGACAATTCTGTGCTCCAAACAATTAACAACATATTCTGATGTGTATAAATTGATCACTTCTGCATTGGCAACACACCTCTCGACAAACAGCGACGCGTTTAAAATTGTTCTTCTTCCTGAGTTACAGAACCAATTTACAAGTAATATTCCCGAGGAATTGGTCGATCTTCAAATGCGGTATTTCTATGATGCTGTGCCATACCCAATTTACCTCAGATCTTTGGAAGACATATCCACACACCAATACATTTACTCGGTGCTTCTAATGTCAGAGGATTTCAAAGCCTTATGCGCCAACTCTCTCAACAGCAAAATGTTGTATTTACTTACTGATTTAACATCAACAAAATCCACCTATTCCCAGATACCAAGTTTCATGTGGAAAGTCGATACATCGAAGAATTTTAAAGAAGTTTTAATTCAACAACTCTCGGAGCGTGTGTGTTATTTAGTCGCGACACTCCGTTGTTCTATTAATGCAGTCAAATTCCTCCACTTCTTTAATTCGAATGCAAAAAAGACGGTATTCTCTAAAGTACTCTTCCCATTGGTTTCTTCACTGGGAAATGCACAACACGAAAGGGAAATGAAAGAGAAGACTCGAGAGTGGCCAACCAGTCTCAAATTTGAGATTGCAAAGAAATTTGTCGAGTTCTTTGTGACGCCCAAAACGGATGGAGAAACTATGAATATCCTCAGCGTGTGTTCAGAAGACGATTTTTCGTGTGATGTTGTGATCAACGTGTCGTGTGCATTTTACGACCAAATGTCTTTGAGTGACAATGAAATAGAGAAGTACATTTTGGACGTGATTTCCGACGACAAGAAGCTTCAAATTGTTCTTCCCGCTTTTTCAAGATATTTCACAACATTTGGCAGATACATCCAAACACGAAAAACAGCAGATGTTGTTCAGAATTCAATCAAATGGAAGCTCCCATTCACCGCTCTTAAGATATCGGAGAGTTTCGTCGATGTTAAGAACCCAGACGTAACACCACTCATCAGCGCATTTAAAGCAGTGAAAGACTTTATGTCTGCAAAAGAGCTCGAAGGCAGAACAATCGACGTGTCTTATGAGCATCAGTATCACCGTCTTTTACAAGCAGAAGCAAATCAAAGTGGCGTTGACGAAGCCCTGATACAAAGTGGATTGTATTACACTGCACATTTAACTGAGAGGATTGGAACTACTACTGATGTTACTGATAACGATTACTCCACTGCTTGGAGAGGCTTTACTGATTGGGGCGACGTTGTTTATTATGATAAAGAGAGGCTAGAGCAAAACAAGATGTATCATTTATGGCGTGCTGTAAAATTCAGTGATAAAGAGTCACTCAAGACATTCAGTAAAGAATCATTTGAGAAGCTTAAAATAGGGATTATAGGGGAGAGTGACAAAGGTGAGTTAAGTCGATATGTAGTTGAATGTATGATGGGGAATGTGGTGAGTCAAAAGGACACAAATCGAAATTCGTTGATGTTGCAAGAGCTTCAGAAATGCACCACCAATTATCACACATTAAAGCCGTTACTCGAGCTTTGCGAAGTCGAGAAGGTGCCAAATGTTTCTAAGGTGACAACACAACTTGCTATCGAGTGGGGGTATTACGACGACGCTTATTTGACTTTAGTCAGACAACACGGAGAACGGAATGACGAGTGGTGGGAGACAATGGCTAAGATTCGACATGCCCAAAATGACACCGAGGGTGCTATTGAGCTTCTTCAGTCGAATGAGTTAGAGAGTGTATTATTACGAGTGAAATACAAAACATTGACAAGAAGCGGAAACCGTGACGAACTCACGAATTTGATTGAGCATATCTTGGACAAAGCAAAAAGCTTTGATGATTATGAAAAGATCGGGAGAATTGCATTTAGAGCTGCAAAGTATTTCGATAGTCAAGCGAACGATATTGAAGAGTACTTAAAAAGTGATGAGGCACTTACAAGAAAGGCGCTGAAAGAGAAGAAGAAGCTTGCTCTGTCTAAAATTGAAAAGTGTGTTATAACAGAAGAGATCCGGTTGAGTGCCTCCGCACTGAAGAAGGACATTGACTTATTTGAACTTGAAGAACGAGAGACTGGTGTACCCACTCCATTTATAGAAAAGGCGATAGAGTCGTACATCAACTCACTTTTATTTAGCGACAAATACGACATGTATAGTATGTTGAGAGTATGCTCTTTGATGTTGAAAGAGCAGAACAACAAAAATGTTCAAAAAATGATGAAGGAGATGTTCATTGGCACCGCCAATTCACAAGAATTGAATGACATTGTAAAATCCGAAAAGGTCATATTAGTGATATACCGATTGCTCTGTAGAATGAATGAAGCCACCAACAACTCCGACGCAATTTCTAACTTGATCATGCAACTGATATTTAAAACAGCAGTGGAACATCCTCAACAGACTTTGTTTCATGTGGTTATGGCTACAAAGGCAAATTACAAAAAGAGAGCAGGTAAGGTGCAAAAAGACACGCCCATAGTTGCTGCTCATTTGGCAAATTTGATATCTGGGGAACAATCAATATCTCCAATATTCCAACAAGTCATGGAAATGTCTGAAAACATCATTAACTTGGCACATAGTAATAGTGCAAAGGCTGAGGATAATCTGTCGTTTGCATCTAAGACATATCCGCTTGTGTGTGTGCCAACATGTGAGATACCTTTTGGGCGAGAAAATGAAGTCCCAACAGTGAGTGGGTTTTCAAAGACTTACAAAGTCCTTGGAGGGGTCAATGCGCCGAAGAAAGCGGACTTTATAGGGAGTGATGGAGAGTGTTACACGTTCATTGCGAAGTCAAAAGATGAGATGAAGCAAGACGCGATGATTCAACAGATATTCAAAGTGTGCAATTACGCTTTCCTTCGTAATAGAAAAACTCGGAACATGCGACTGAGAACATATAAAGTGATACCACTGAGCAAAGAGTCGGGGTTCCTCGAGTTTGTGAAAACGGCGCAACCACTTTTCTCGATCTTTGTGGCAAACCACAAGACGATTTATCCCAAAGAAACTACAGCGGAAACAATTCAGAGGGAGTACTGCGAAGTTGAGACTAAAAAAGCCGATCGGAATGTTAAGTTAAAGTATCAAAAGTTTGATGAGTGCCTTAAGAAGTACTCTCCGATATTTAAAATCCTCTTCGAGAAGTGGTATGGCCATGACGCTCGACTACTCTACGAAATGCGAAGCGCTTATTTGGAAAGTTTGGCGACATCTTCAATGGTCGGGTATGTATTAGGAATAGGTGACAGACACTTGAATAATATCATGTTTGATAAAAAGACGGGGGAACTCCTTCACATCGACTTTGGGTATATCTTCGAGTTCGGTAAAAAGTTGCCGTGCCCAGAAATTGTTCCATTCAGACTCACAAGAGAGTTACAAGCACCTTTGGGATATCTTGGAGTTGGTAGCCGATTCAGGGCGACATGTGTAGACGTGATGAACGTGTTGCGAACGAACACCGACATGGTGATGGCAATTTTAGACGCAGTTATGTCGTCTCCTCCAAAGAAGTGGAACGACGACACAACAAACAAAATTTTGAAAACTGTGAGAACCCATTCGTCGAAGGGCGACGAAGACAAAGAACAAGACAAAAAATCATGTGAAGACATTCTGACGCGGTGCAAGGAGAAGTTAATGGGGTACGAAGGTGGGCAGGTGTATTCAGTCGAAGGGCAAGTCAAAGAGGTGATAGACAAAGCAACAGATCACAACAGACTCAAGAAAATGTTTTCTGGATGGGCTGCTTGGTGGTAATCGTACTTGTAGTTTCTTTATAGTTTAATTATAGTTTCAAACGTTCAAGACAAATTCTATATTTATAATTTTTCTAATTCTATTACAAATTTGTAACTCCAACAACAACAAAAAAATCTTAGACAAATAAAGTGTTGCTGAGGGAGAAAAAGAATCAAAAACATTCCAATTATTCAAAGAAAAAGCATAGTAAGTTAATAACATATTAATAGTATCTTACTAGTTTATGGAACAATTGAACTGAGAAATTGAAAGCGGATAATGACATCGAAAATACGATGGTCGGAGAAGTACATGTCACTCTTCAACGAGCTCACAACAAACCGATTAATCCAAGACGACGTGATCTCTTCGAAAATCAATGACCTCATATTTATTGTTTTGAGAGATTTACGAGGAGAGGGTGTCATCGCATTTGTTGAAGAAGTCTCAATTGGACTCATCGACAAAGTCAAACGACCAGACACTACTCTCAAACAACTTTTAGCTGTTATCACAACAGTCGACCTCATTATATCAAGTGAAATAGATGATACATACCCAAGAACTTACGCAAAGGAAATCATCGACATGCTCTTGAAAATGAAATATCCCGTGGTCATATTGCACGCTGTCCGTCTTTTGGGCAAAATATCTAAAATAGTCCCCCACGACGTAGTGGAGATGGAACTAGACAACGCCTGCTTCTTTTTGGAAGTTTGTTTATAGTTTATTAATAATAAAAGTGTTATACATATATAGTACCACGATATTTAAAAATAGAACGAGCCAAAGACGACTGGTGCGATGATGATGTACCAAATCGCAACGAACAACGAGGTCGTTTGCTTTATGAATCAAACCAAATTGGTGAATGCGCTGACTAATGTGATGTATGACAAGAATATACAATCCCGTTTGGAAGCACAAAAGGCGTTTGGCATATTGTTAAGACTCTTCACATCGAAAGAGGCGGAGGGGTATGATGTGACTCGACTGTACACACAAGCCATCCTTCATTTGAAAAGAGTGAATGTCCCGGAATTACAACATGGTGCTATTTTAGTACTTACATCACTACTTCACAACTGTAAGGACTTCACTAAGGACAAGTACAAGGACATCATTGGGCTCTTTTTAAGTTGTAAAGAGACCAAAAATGCTATGATTAAAAAGGCTCTTATTCAAGCTCTTCCCGAGTTTGCGAGCTTCGACGCATCACAGTTTGCACCAAAGAACGAAGCCGTTGCTGAGATCTATTCCAGAGACGCGAGGTCCAGTTTGGAGTTTTCCACGGAAGAGAGTGTTGAGCTGAGAAGAGTCAAGACGAAAGAGCCTTTTGATAGAATTATTACTTATTTAATAACCACTCTCAAAACGTTTCCAGAAAGAGGTGTGATCTTTAAGGCCATTGGGGATATAACTAAAGAGGTCAAAGTGGAGATGTATCCATTCTTAGAGACCATCTTTGCTCAAATCATGATAGTTATTAATGGAAAGGATAAGAACCTTGACGCGAGTAATTCAGTTATGTACTGTATGCAACAATTAATCGAGTATGTCCCAGTCCCAAGAACATTTACTTTATTCTATCAAGTCTTCACAAGTTTACTCGACAATGGACTAACAGCTCATTTGGTGTCATTAGCTAAGAAAGCTTTGGAGGCAAGCACTAATGGACTTTACAAGCACCAAATTCAGAAGATGCTACTGGACATCATCTGTGGGATATTATTGGGGAAGTCGTATGTCCCATTTGGAGCGCCAGAACACTTGACTATGTTTTATAAGAATCTCCCACCTAAAGTCGAGAACCCGGAGCAAATACAACTTGCACTAAACACACTGCACACCTTCAAATTCAAACACAACATTATTGAGGTTGTCAAGGAATGTATAATGAAATACATAGATAACGAAAATGAAGATATTAGAAAGGAGGCGGCGATGCTCACTCGAGAGGTATTGCCACAGATGGATATTGTGAAAGATAATAAGAAAATTATATCGACGTTACACGTGACCGACGTTTTGGAGAAATTGCTCGAACACGCTTTAAGCGATGGGAACACCGAAATTCGATTGACTGTGTTACAGATGCTGGACGAAAGGTTCGACAATTTCTTGGCGCAATCAAAGAAGATTAAGATCATGTTTATCATCTTAAACGACGAAAACTTGAAAATACGAGAAAGAGCGATTTGTATAATAGGAAGGCTGACTAAGTACAACCCAGCCTTTGTGATGCCGTCATACAGAATAACTATTATCAACTTATTAACACAACTGAAATACTCATCAGACTTGAAAATAAACGAGGAGGCGTCTTTGATGATAGGAATCCTTGTAAAATCTTCCAAAAAACTGATACAACCATATATAGTTCCACTAATGGAGGACTTACTCCCAAAGCTCGAGGAGTCGATCCAAAAGTCGTACGGAGACACTTGCATTTATTTACTCAATGCAATTGGCGATTTAACAACAACAGGTGGCGATTTGAGGGCATATGTCAAACGACTGATGAAGTGCATTTTGACAGTCTTGTCGGACAAAGGCAACTCTCTTAAAAAGAGTGAACGAAGAGAGTCGAGTCTGATAGCTCTAGGAAAACTCACAAGAAGTATTGGGTATGTCGTCCAGCCATATTACGACTACCCTGAATTACTGGGACTCTTGCTCGAACTTGCAAATAGTGAAAGGAACGAAACAATCAAATTGGAACTGATTAAAGTGTTTGGGATCATCGGTGCTATCGACACGTACCGATATAAATTGTTAACGGAAAAGGATAACGCAAATAACAGCGATGACAACGACCCGACGGAATCCATGTTACCAAAAACATCGCCGGGGAGTGAGGAATTCTACACACTGACCGTGTTGGGACTTCTCTTTAAAATTCTCCAAGACAACAACTTAGTCCTTGGCCACGTACAAACACTCGAGACGTTCATAGAAGTGATACTTTACTTCAATACAAAGAGTCTTCCCTTCATCCCACAAATCCTTGCAATTTATTTGAAGCTCTTCAAAACATGTCTGCCTGGGGTGAGACCAGCACTGATTAAAGGATTGGCAAAAATGATGTGTTTAATAAAGAAGAACATCAGAGAGTATTTACCCGAAATTTTCTCGTTGATTCAAGAATGTTGGGACGACACTACAATGCTGTCGATCTTATCTTTGGTGTGCGAGATATCAAAGGTTATGCTGGACGAATATAAGGCGTATATGCCTAAGATACTCTCCCTTATTTTGGCTGAACTGAACAAGTACGTCTTCGATCAAAACAGTTTTGTATTTGAAAATGTGATCAACTCCATTGTGGTCTTATCAGAGAACTTGGACTTTGCGGACTATTTACACCTTGTTATTCCAGTATTTGCCGATTTGGTGAGCGAGCAAGTGCATTACTCTATTGTACTCCCAACACTGAGAGCATTGTACAAGTTTTTACAACACGTTGATGCAGAGGAGTTCATTAGTCGCTTAGTTCTACCACTCACCCGATTACTCCCAAACGAAATTTTACGCGACCCAACAATGGACGTATTCTGTAGTATGGGGGAACGTCTTGGGAAACCCTTTTTGATATATCGACAAACCATCTCTAATGTCTTAGATAGGACATGTCCAAAGTACATTCACATAAGGTACCAAACTTTAATGATAAGGTTGGATGGAATACCCGATGGACCGGTGTTGAGTATCGATGAAAACGACAGGCAGAACGTTACAATCTCAGAAGACCTTCATTCCCAAGTAACAAAATTCAATCAGATACAAGAGGAAGACACTCTCACAAAAGACCTCACGAAAATTGTGATAACATGGGACACTTACAAACAACGAAAAACAAAGGAAGACTGGTTGGACTGGGCGAAGCAAGTCGAAATCATTTTTTTGAAAGAAAGCCCTATTCACTCGCTGAGCTTCTGCCATTCACTTTCGACAGACCACCCGCCTCTTGCGCGTGATTTGTTCAACTTCGCGTTCTTTGCGTCGTGGGAAGAGTCACCGGAGAATACTAAAAAGCTTGTGCAGTGTCTCAAAGCTGTTTTCCAATACCCCTCGACACCACATGAGATTCTACAAATACTTCTCAACTTGTGTGAATTTATTGAAAGAGAGGGGATCAAAGTGCCGATCAACTCACTTGGGACATACGCGAAACGGTGTAACGCTTATGCCAAAGCACTTCATTACAAAGAAATGGAGTTCCATGACACTCCAAAAATTGAGTACATTGAGGAATTGATTGGACTGAACAACCAATTACAGAACTATGATGCTGCGGCTGGGCTCATAGAGTATACAAAAAGTTTCAAAGGCGGCAACGACGAGACTGAATTGAATCAGACGTGGTTTGAGAAGCTTGGGAGATGGCAACAGGCGCTGAACATTTATGAAAAGAAGTTGAAGGATGACGGGATGAATGGGGACTTTCTTGTTGGGAAATTGAATTGCTTGTATCAACTTGGGGATTGGGAAGAGTTGGAAGAGTCTGCAAAAACAATATGGGAATCTGGCAATGAAAATGTGATTGAAACTGCAAGACCGCTTTATGCTGCCGCTTTGTGGTATTTGGACAGATGGGACGACTTTGGGAAAATTGTCGTTGAGATGACAGACAACACCTTTGACACCAATTTCTTTAGAATTATTAACTCAATCAACAAAGGCGAATTCACACGGGCGAATGACTTCATTGGGAAAGAGAGGGAGTTGCTTGACGCGGAGTTATCTGCACTAGCAGGAGAGTGCTATGAACGAGCTTATCTGACTGTTGCTCGGTCGCAGATGCTAGCAGAGCTTGAGGAAGTTATCATGTTCAAAGAAGGGATGTACAACGAAGACACGAAAAGTATATTGAAAAGCGCATGGACGGAGAAATTGGTGAATGCAAAAGAGGACGTTTCTATATGGCAGAAGCTCTTGAAAATCCACAGCTTTGTCTTAAACGAAACGGAGAACAGTGATTGTTGGATCAAATACACTGGACTGTGTTATAACAATGGGATGACGCGATTGGCCATGAAAACACTTGACAGACTTGCTGGAGTTCCTCTGCGTGACCAACTCGATGAATTACCAGCCGCCAAGCTCCGTGTTGGAGTTCAATATTTGAAGTTAGAATGGAAAGAAGCAAAAGACTTAGACAGTAGAACACGGATACTTGACAAACTTAGTTGCTTTGAAAAGCTTGTAGAAACGCGGCGGAGTGATGACATAGCCTTAAAGGCGGATGTGTTTTCTAAATTGGGGGAGTGGAGTCTATATATAGCACAAAATTCGAATTCATTTAATTACGAGACTATACCACAGATATTGCAATACTACCACGCGACTGTACAATACGACACAGAGAACTTTGCGTATTGGCACAGTTGGGCATTGGTAAATTTTGAGGTGGTCAACTTCATAGAAAATGGCGCCGACATGTCCGAGGAGACCCTTGTTGAATACCTTCGAGTGTCGATTGAAGGGTTTGTGAAGTCGTTGATCTTAGCGAAGAATTCACAAACGCTTCAAGACACATTAAGACTCCTCACGATTTTATTTAAATATGGGAAGTACCAAGAAGTAGAAGAGGCAATAGTCGATGGTATTCGAACACTTCCGGTCGACATCTGGCTTCATGTCATCCCACAGATCATTGCAAGAATACAGTCCACTGCATCTGTCAAGCGAGTGATGATCGATTTGTTGACTTTTATTGGGAAGAAACATCCACAAGCACTTGTCTATCCACTCACTGTTGCTTCCAAGTCCCCATCATATGACCGTCGTAAAACGGCGATGTCTGTCATTGAAAAGATTCGCGCGGACTCGGGACATTTGGTCGAACAAGCACTTTTACTTGGAGAGGAATTAGTCCGAGTCGCTGTTTTATGGCATGAGTCTTGGCACGAAGCATTAGAAGAAGCAAGCAGAGAGTTCTATATAAACCACGACTTCAACGCGATGTTATCCTTATTACAACCGCTCTACGAGAAGCTTGAGAAAGGTGGCGAGACACAACATGAGCGAGGGTTCCTTCAATCGTACGGAAAAGATCTGAAAGAGGCATATGAGTTTTGTTTGCGCTTTAAAGCAAAGAACAGGACGGCGACGGACAAGGACAGTGATATTGAAGATGCGTGGGAAATCTACTTCAAAATCTACAAACGGATTCACAAATCTATCAATTCCGTCTCCGTCTTGGAGTTGCCACAAGTCTCCCCAAGATTAATGGAAGCAAGAGATATGGACATTGCAGTGCCTGGGACATACAAAGCACAGAACATTAACAACATCACACGCATCAAAAGCATCGTCCCTGTGCTCGATATCATCCCTTCAAAACAACGTCCAAGGAAGTTAACAATAGTCGGGTCGAATGGGGTTGAGTACAAATTCTGTTTGAAAGGGCATGAAGACTTGAGACAGGACGAGAGAGTGATGCAATTCTTTGGACTTGTTAATGACTTGTTAGCGTCGAGCCCATACACTTCAACACACCATTTGAATATTCTGTGCTATGAAGTGATTCCATTGAGTACAATGAGTGGGTTGATAGGGTGGGTGCCACATTCTGACACATTCCATCAACTCATTAAAGAGTACCGAGAGATGCATGATATCCCCGTTGATTTGGAAAAGAAGGTCATCACGAAAATGGCACCACATTTTGACGATTTACCATACTTACAGAAGGTTGAAATATTCGATGCGGTACTCAAAGAGTCGCCTGGAATGGATTTGGCAAACATTTTGTGGCTCAAGAGTGTTTCTTCAGAGGCATGGATGGAACGACGAACGAATTTCACACGAAGTGTTGCACTCATGTCAATGGTTGGGTACATCTTGGGCCTTGGAGATCGCCACCCATCAAATCTGATGTTACAGAGATACACTGGGAATGTCGTCCACATCGACTTTGGCGACTGTTTTGAAGTTGCAATTCAACGAGAGAAGTTCCCTGAGCGAATACCATTTCGATTGACACGAATGATCGTGAACGCAATGGATGTCAGTGGGATCGAAGGGACATTTAGAATTACATGTGAGGCGGTGATGAAAGTGCTGCGAATGAATAAAGACAGTTTAATGGCGGTGTTAGAAGCGTTTGTGTATGATCCATTGATTGTCAAAATATTTGGAGGGAAAGACAGTGAAGGGGGAGAGGAAGCAAACACCACAAATGTTAATAACACTGGAGACGACAGTTCTATTAAAGATAAGGCGGGGAGTGTTGTAAAGAGAGTCCTTGAGAAGTTGACTGGAAAGGATTTTGGGAATGAAATTGGATTGAACGTCAGTGAACAAGTCGACAGATTGATCAAAGAAGCAATTTCACACGAGAATTTAAGTCAGTCATACCAGGGGTGGTGCCCATGGTGGTGAGTTATGTACAGAATCCTATTATGTTTTGTAAACAACAAATTGTTATAAATATTTGATCTTATTGGTTCTCAATTTTACTATAATGGTATTGTATTTTTACTATTAGTTTGTTCTCTGTAAATTAACAATAGTTATATCGGATAGTTATTCTTTGATGCGACAAAAAAAGAAGAGAAAAAGGTAAAATACATACCGATATAATTACAAAAGAGTCTTTATGTAAAAAATAATCAAAAGGAAGCCAAAAGAAAAAAAGATAAGTTTACTAATAAATTAACTATAATAAATAATATATTATTAATTATAATAATAAATTAATTATAATAATACATTAATTATAATAATACATTAATAAAAAAATAGTAAATAACTCAAAAAGAGAAAAGACATGGCAGAGCAGAGTGAGTTCCCTCGCAGAATTTTGAAAATAGCAGCTGGACAAATTGCGATGAGTGCCGGGTATGTTAACGCGAAGGAATCATCACTAGAAGCACTTGTCGATATAATGGAGATGTGTTTGTTCTATACATTGATAATATAATATATTATATAGTATATTAATATATTTACAAAACTCGATTTGATACTTATTGTAGATATGTCTTGAGTCATATCCAAACAAAGATAACAGACTTATTGACTTCAAGACATTCAAGAAATTGGGAAACGCACACACGAAATATCTGAACACAACGGAAGAACACAATCCACATTCATTGATATGCTCTTTGCGATGGAACAACTTGGTGTCGACGTGTTTTCGTTTGGGGAATATGTGACGCGGGAAGACAAATTGTTCATCGACGGAATTCCGGAATTTCCAGTCGTTAAGCAAAGACCAAATGTGCCTTTATCAGAAGTGGATAAAGAGAGACCTTACATTCCCGGGTTTTTGCCCGAATTGCCCGACCCAAGAACTTATAAGAGCACTGCCATTTATCAGAAGCGACATGTCGATTACGTTTCTTTGAGGAAAGAAGAACTTAAAGCAAGACACGAGAACGAAGACGCTCTTATCGGATTGAAAAACAAGATAGTCGGGGACATGAAAGTCAATTATGAAGATGCCGAGACACTCTCGTCGACTGTTAAACCGGAAGAAAAGGATGTTAAAAATTGAATGGCTATATTTGTTTGTAATACATACCACTATAAAACACTTTGGAGTATTGATTTTGAGTCTTTTTATCTTTCTTTTGACTTATTATAAGTATTAGTTAAAATATTATAGTATTTTTAATATACTATAAGTATTATATTACTAACATTATAGTATTTATATCATTTTTTTGGTCTAATTTGTTAAATGGCTTACATTACTATACGATTACTAGTAATTAAAACTAATAATCCCATAATTGAAAAAATATAATTCATATTATAAGAAGCTAAAATAAAAAAAGACTATTGGTAATCGAGACGTGTTTGTTTGCTGCTGGACGGTGAACAGTCAAAGACTCGAAAGAAGTTTGATGTTGTAGAGATAAAGAGATCTTCCATAAGGATTTCAAAGTAACATCACATACTATTCTTTTATTATTCAACTACTAACAAACGATACTATTTTTTAGTATCAATCAGAGAAATTAAGACATCAACTGTATACTAACTTAAATCATATTATAATAAACTAAACTAGTTGAAGCATTGCTTAAAAATCAAAATTCTACTGTGTTTGTGACTCCACTTGGTTCGTATCTTCCTTGTTCTGCTCGGGAACATCTACAGGCCATACAATATCTATCAACGGCTTACATAGAGCAAACCCTCGAAGGTACTCAAACATCGACGCGACAGACATTGTAAGCATTTTTGTCATGTACGAAGTGACCACTCCGCCAAGCCCAAGCTTGTACGCAGTGAACCCAAACCCACCAATAATCAAGCACAAAATGAAGAGCAGTGGATTGGTCAAAACAGTAATCATTTCATCGAACCCAAAGAACACGACTAACACGATCAAGTACAGCGAAATTTGGTATTTCACTTCGCTGTTTC
>NW_004443552.1:54212-66889 GCF_000330505.1 Entamoeba invadens IP1
CCATGTCTTTGATGTATTCCAAAGTCTCTCTCTTGTTATTTTCGACTTCTTCATCAATTTGAGCGGCAGTCATGTTACAACAGGCACTATACCCGTCTCGCAATTTGGCAAACTCGTTCTTGACCCGTTCAGAGATGACATTCCTGATATTGATCCACATGTCCTTCTTGCATGCGTCTAAGTATGGGATGATCTTTGGTCGTAACATACATTGAATGAAGTCTTTAAAGTGCTCTTTCATCAAGTCAAGTAATTTAGTGACTGCGTCATCGTAAGCAGTGCCAATGTCTTTACAGACACTTTCGAACTTCTCTTTGGTTTTCTCAGCAAGGAACGCAGGAACAGCTTTGTCGAATTGGTCTCTCCACTGTCTTTCTATCATTGTTTTTGTCGTCCCAAGCTTTCGTGCAAACGTTTGGTAACTCACATAGTTGAATTCTTTCTTGTTGTGTAACAAAGCATATCCATTTCTTATATTAGTGAACTCTTGCTTTGTTCTCTTGTTGATCTCTTGCTCCATCACTTCTGCTTGCCGTTCAAAAAGTGACTCAACGGAGTTCTGCAGTTGCTTCTTCAGAGTCTCTTCAAACTGTTCAACTATATTAGGCATGTATCTCTCCGTTGCTTGTTTGAAGTTCTTCAGCGAATCATCAATAGCTTCAGTGAACACCTTTTTGAACTCGGGGATTATTCTCCCGCTCTTGAGTTGACTTGTTTCGTTCTTCGTACTTTCAGTGAACTCTTTGTATATCTGGGAAGATATCTCGTTGCATCTAAATTTGGACAACATCTCTCTTTGACTCGGCAAATCAAGCTCCTTGTTATCTTTGATCGTCTCCCAGATCTGTTCACAAAAACATGATAGGCCATCGGCTGGTATATTCTTGTTATAGAGTGGAGAAAAGAACGTGTCTTCTGCATTTGAATCAAACCTCAGTCTTAATTCGTGTGCCTCCTTCACAAAGTTGTCATAGAAATGTTCAAAATGGGGGAGTGACGTGAACTGGAAATCGAAAAATTGGTTGATTGGCGCACCAACAAATTGTTGAGGAGGAATGACAGTCTCCCAAATCCTCATGATGTCTTCCATAATATCGCGTTCAATTTGTTCGAAGGGGGTATCTGCTTCTCTATCTCGTATAACAAAGACTATCAATGTTTTTGGAGTCTCTTCCTTCACAAAGAGTTGCAGATTGAGTTCAAAGACTGTCTTTAAGAGAGACATGTTTGACGCTTGAAACCTTCCTACATCATGTGACCACAAATTAACCATCAGCACACTACACACTGAAAGTGAAAAGAGTGAGGTTTTACGTTCAAAAGAGTAATCGTCTTCTCGGGAAGAACCGTCTGTGCCTTCCAAATCAAACACGACAATTTCAGAGTTCTTCCCAGAAAGTGCCATCCATACCCCATGTGTTGTTCTAGACCGTCCCAAGGATTCGTTTAATATACGGAACTGTGTATAAAACAAGTGATTCAGCAATGTCGACTTTCCACTACTTTGTGCTCCCAAGATACCAACTGCATTGTAAGATGTTCCTCTGTTAATAAACTCCGGCTTTGATTTAATGTAGTTGTTCAGTGAAGGGCGCTCGCGTGTATCTGTAGAACTATTTGTTACGTGTTTCCTCATTTATTACACACAAAAAAGACCAAAGTTATTTATAATTGTTTACACACAGAAATTAATAGGTAATAGGTAATAGTGTGTAACTCCTCTTACCATAATAAAATACACTCCAATTCACATGTAAGTCGGCTGTTATTTCGTAGAAAACAAACGCAAAATTGCCATCACCATCGATGATCTGTAAGCCAGACTCCGGGTTAACCTTATTAATAACTTTAGAAAGGCTTTGGACGCTTTCTACATACTGACTCATGACCCGGTCTCTTGGTGTTTTCGCAACGTTGACCTGCTTTGTGACAAAGTGTTTCTTTGGTGACGACTCGTCCATGTGAACTTGAAATTGGATTTTTTAATACAAGTTGCTTCCCCTTTTCAATATTGAAAAACATTTTTAATAACATTTTCAAGTTCCAACTTGTTGGGAAGCAAAAGAAAAAAGAAAAACATTTTCAATAACAAAAAAAGATGAAGAAGAAGTGAATGATAGTTTTACTTGACCCCTCTCAATCGAACACCTAAAGCTCTCTCCATCTTGATAAGGACTTGCTCACTTGGGATGGCACTGCCACTCTCATACTCAGCAATGAGCTGCTGTCGCTCGCAAATTTTATTTGCAAGTTCTTTTTGTGTCATTTTTTTGGCTTGGCGCGCTTGCGCGATTGTGACAGACAATTTTCTATTGACCTGTTTGTGGACAAGAGGCGCGTCGGTGCCGTCCACCTTTTCTTCGATTTTTTTCGAATTCACGCCGGAGTGTGAGTTCATCCCCGCTCCTCCCTTTTTGACTGCTTTCCCAGCAGCTGTTTTCTCTGGTTTCTCTCGCCCAATATAAACGTCTTTCGTGTCAATCCCAACGATAAAGTTCGACATGGATTTTTTAGTCCTTCAGTGTCGTTTTCATGAAGAATGACGTGGTTCTGACTTGTATAGCGTCAATGGTGCATTTAACTAGTTATTTATTATTTATTTATTATATAAATTAATACATTCAAGAGAAGAGTTATACAATCCACAGAGAAGAATTTGCTGTTTTGAATAAATAAATCACCACGTGTGATCTCCTCATTGTATTGTGACCATTTTTGTAGTATTGAATTCTATTCTTTTACTCCGTTAACTCCACTTTTTAGTATTTTGTTAGACAAATACAGTAAAAAGTTATGCTTCAATCTTTTTCATACTTTTTATTATGTAGTTCATCCCAATTTTTGATGAATGACTCATCTTTCTCACGTCGAATTTGAGTCTTTTCAATTATAAGAGATGGCAAAATCAATATAAAAACTCACTCACTTTTCTTCTCTCTTTTCCCATCATCTTCTTCAATGCCTACAAATCGCTTTGCAGGTTCAATGACCTTGCGTTGCTCTTTGAAATTCACTCCGTCATTTTTCAACTCTGCAGAACTTCCTTCTCCACTTATTGGAATACTTTTCTTCGCTTGAACGAGCACTAACTCATCCTTGTCGGTGTACACTAAAGTGTCATCTTTATATCGCTGAGCCCCTTTCACCTTCCCAAAGATATCATTCTTCTCGACGTTCTCTAATTTGCCACTGTTCGCGTTATAAGTGGCTTTTACTAAGTAAAGCGCTTCTCCTTCAATACCGACAAGGCACTGAATGCTCTTATTAACAACAAGAGCATCATAAACAATTACAACGTTACTCGGTTCAAACTGCAATCGCCCTATTTCTTCACCATTGTCGACCCAAAAGAAAAGTACTTTACCATCACACCCTCCACACACTACAACACCTCTCCCATCAATTTCCTCAGTCTTGGCAGAAGTGACTAACTCAACAAATCCATAACAAAAGCTTTGGATGATGTCCGTTCGTGGGTATCGCGTGACGCGGACCTTTTCATCTCTGTCACACGAGACTATTGCGTTCTTTTTCTTCGTGAAAGAAATTTCGTTGATGACACTAAAATGGGTAATCACTATGTTCTTTGTAGCACACTCTTTGTTCTCTTTCTCCTTTTTCTCGTCTTTTTGCTCCTCCACCTTTGGAATATCCTCCTCTGTAAATTTGAAAACGTCTCCAAACTTGTCAGACACCAAAAAGACGTTTTCGTCGGCTATAATAGATGTCAACTTTTTCGTCAACATAATTTCGCGTATCTTTCTGAAACCCTCATCAAAGACGTTGATCTTTTTATCGTCTCCAACAGTCACATAATGTTTGTTTGCCAATTCTACTACACCACTCACGTTGCCTTCACATACTACATGGCCCACTTTCTCCAGCTCTGAAGAGTAAATTTGTACAGTGTTCTTGTATATGACAAAGACTTTATCTTTTGATACCCTCAACATGTTCTGTTTTTTAAGTTCGTTGTATTTTGTAATTAATTTTGTTAAATTTTTACTATATTGAACGAGAAATTAATTTTAAAACATACAATAATGATCATATTGTATACATTATTGGGAAAACCTCAAAAGTGTGGAAAAACGGAAACCCTGAAAAATCATTCTCAATTCAAAAACGGTGTAACAGAGTCGTAGAACTTGTCTCTCTCAGCCTCACTATTGAATTTGAGTGAATAGTACTCTCTTTCAGGTGTGACTTGGTCGTATTTCATGAGGGAAATAATGACAATTGTGGATAATTTCTTCTGTATAATAAAAGCACCTTTAACCAATCTCGAGATGGCAAGTGGTCTTGGAAACTCATCGACTGTCATCGTAAATTTTGCTATTCCATCTTTCTTTTCTTTCACTGCGTTAATTTTAACGGAAGAACTGACTAAGTTCCATTTATTTTCAATCACTTGGTTTGTTTCGTTTGTGGTTTTGGACAACTTACAGCAAGCTGCAACTCCTGTAAACAATGTATCTGATGGGATTGCGTCCACATTTAAATTTAATTGAACAAGTGTGTAATCTTTTGTGTCCGTTTCGGCCTCTAATTCTTTCGCAGCAGCTCTATCGTCTTCAGCTTCTTGTGATCCCAATTGATTTTGTTGTCCATCTCCACCAGAAGTTGTGTTTTGAAATGGGTTCGAAGGAGTTGCACCAAACGAGAACCCAGTTTCTTTTGAAGAAAATATATTGTTGCCCAAGGTCGTTGTTAAAGGTTGTGAACCACCGATGTTTAATGTGCCGAAATTTAATGTTGGCATTCCAATATTACCAAAACCATTAGTCTCTGTTTGGATATTCTTATCATTGGTTTCAACTGTTTTTGTTGGAAGAGTAAAAGAACCCAATGGAGATATTGGATCGTTTTTCATTGAAGATTCTGTTTGTAATGAAGAAGAATTGCTTTTTCCCTTCGTACGAAGTTCATTTTTGACACCAAAAGGCTCCATCCCAAATGGTGCAGGTTCTATTGGCTTAATACCTGCAGTTGAAAAATCATTCAACATCTCGTTCTGTTTTTCGGCTGGTTTGGGTGGATTTGTGGTGGTTAAATTCCCAAATATATTGCCCAATTTCGTTTCTGTTGAAGATGTTGCTGGCGTTGTTAAACAACCCCATGACATAAACGGCTCATTTTTATTTGTATCAACGGTTGAAGGTTCTTTTGATGATAGAGGGTTTGAAAAAATGTTCTTCATTTTGTCTTCGTCATCGTGAAGCGGCTTTGTTGTTGGTGTTTGTTCACTTGCGGGGGCAATGTTGAAAATTGGGAGGTTGAAATTTCCCAAAGAACCCATGTTATTTGTGGCCGCTTCGTTATTATTAGCTTCTTGCTTGCCCGAAAATTGTTTAAGATCAAAAATTGAGGACTGAGTTGTCACTTCATTCTGTTTTTCGGTTGGGGTTGATAAGTTTGTTGTACTTTGATCACCAAACAACGGCATAGTGAAAAGATTGTTGGTGTCAGTTTTATTTTCACTTTGTGTTGGTTGAGGAGCGGTTGTTGTAGTTAAAGGCATTGAAAAGTTAAAGGTAAGTCCCGGGATATTAAATCCGCCATTTGGTCCCATAACAACTTGTGGTTTTTCTTCAACGTACTCAATGGATTCGCTACTATGGTCGACAACAAGAGGAGGTCTGTCGTCTTCTGGTATCGGGTCTCTGTGTACTTCAATATCTTCAAGTGGTTTACTTGGTGTGTGGTCATCTTCATATTTAAGAATTTTCTTTGGTTCCAACTTCATTGTTTTCTCTGGTTGAGTGTCGTCGTCAGGAAGTTTTGTGTTAGCGTCAAAAGCAAAAGCTGGAGCCATATTTTCGTCTCTTGGCAAGAGGGGGATGGTTTGGGTTTTGTCCTTTATATTATCAGACTCCTTTTCAAATATTGACGGTCTAATTCTTTTACCGTCAAGAGCGTTTGTTGCTGTGCTTGAAGACGGCGCTAAGGCGACTTGGCCGAACATGTTGAAAGATTTATCAACAGCTAACCCTTCTTCTTTTTGGGGAGCGTTATAAATGGTAAGTCTTTTTCCATCAGCTTTGACGTTTACTTCTGGTTTTGAAGTACCAACAGTTTGTGCAACAGAGATTCTTGGTTTGTTTGCTCCTTTTGTTCTTAAGATGTTATTCTTTGGTTCGTTCAATGGAATTCTTTGTTGTTGTTCATTTGAAAAATTGAAGTTGAGGTTGTTCTCTTGGATGTCACTCTTCGGCTCTTCGCGGATACCAGAAAGGTTTTCCTCTTGCACAGAGATCTCCTTTTTGTCTTCTTCGAACAATTTCGACTGCTCAAGGCGGTCTGATTCTGGGACGGTTTTGGCAACCTCATCGATGCGAGAAGAGGTTTGCATCAGTTCAACTTCTTTTGCTTCGTAATTCTTGTCCCGAGGTGGGTAGAGCTCGAAAAATTTTGTGGTGTATTTCCCAAAAAAGTCGCTGAACTATTAGCTCGTTCTGGTAACAAATAAATCTGAGAGAATGACAAACTTTGGTGATGACATCTTGTTTGTTTTAAAGTTTCCCCTATCTTTCTTTTTATTTTTTGTTGACTTTATTGATATAATAATGAAATAACTATATTTCACATTTCGGAAATCTTTCAAAACCTATTTCTCTTTTTTATCATTTATATAACATTTTTAATTTGAATTTTTAAAAATGTTTTTATTGGTTGAAAAGAACTCACAAATGCCAAATTTCAAGATGTCAGCTGTTGGGTTATCAGTTACGCTTACAAACACAAAAGAAGGCACAACTCAACAACTCGCAAATTACCCCAAAAAGGAAGAGGTGACATTCAGTGAAACACTTCAATCAATTTTAACTGCCCAAAACGTCGTGAATGATTCCCTTACTGAAATACTTAAAAATGAAAAAAAATAAATTGTTATTAATTTGTTTTACATTTTTTAATTTTATTTTGTTTGTCAATTTTTTTTTATATTAAAATCTATTTCGTAGTTTTTGATAATCTAAAATAATTAAACTATATTTTTTATTAAGCATAATAAAACCCTTTTACAAAAAAATGGTAATTTTTTTATTAATAAGTCGAACTATTCAAGATTATAACATTTTTATTATATATATTTATTTATAATAACTATATGCTCGAATAACAACTTGATTAATTATTTTTTTAAAACAAAAAAAACGATAATTTAAAAATAATAAATTTTAGTGAAGAAATTTCTTTTTTTGTTGAGTCAAATTTAGATTTGTGTTTTTGTTGTTAATAACTTATCAAAAAGACATTTTTGTAAGTAAAGTAATAAAATTATTTTTTGTGGGTTTATTAAACTATAATTTATAATTATTTAAAAATAAAAATTAACTATAATAAAAAAACAAAATTAAGTAAAAAATAATAATAGTATTAATATAGTTAATATAGTTTTACCCCACCAATTTCCATTAAAAGAGTTTGAAATTCGATAGAAAAAAACGATAACGTTGGTACCACAAATAGAATAACGAGAAAAAAATTCCAACTATAACAAAGGCAGTTGAATCTCTAGATTGTAATAAACACAAACTTAATACAAAAGTAACAGTAAGAAACCCATATAAAATTAAGTTTATTTTAATAAACAAAAATTGGGTGTGTATCTTTTGGTAATACCTCTTTTCTTTTATTGTATTTAATATTTTGAAGGGAACTTATAAAACCAATGTGGGTGAGCTTAGTTCTAATATTTATACTTGCTATATGTATTAGTGTCTTTATGCTCTTTCGTTTCATTAACCCAATACAGAAGCTTCGCAAAGAGTGGTATGTAGTTGTCCTTGCTTTTGTTGGGTGGTTTCTAGCTTTCTTTGTGCCTCTTCTTTTGCCGATTGATTTGGCGTCATCTTTCAATTACAAAGACAGTTTCTTTTATAACAACACAACTGTACTTGTTATCATCTGGTGGGTGATATATGCGGTTCAATTTGTATTATGTTATTTAGTCTTCCCAATAGTGCAGACTTATACCTGTGTTGGCGACTTCACCTTCCTCAAAAAGTTGAAACGGAGTATTAAAAGAAATGTTATTTTCTATGGCATTTTGATAATACTTATGATCATCTTCTTTGTGTTGTATTACGTCTTTTTCAAAGGGGACAATATCTTCGCAAGTGCATCGGACTATGTTAGTTTTGGATTAGTTCTTTCAAATGCTTGGGGTTTAATATTAGCAATATTGTTAATGGGTAATGGTATAGTTTTGTTCTCTTATAACACAATTAAGACTTTCACTTTCGAGATGAATCTGAAACAAACCATATGCGACTTAGGACAGTCTGCAATTCGTTTACAAGAGCAGAAAATGGTGATCAATGACAAGATGGGGGTCATCTGTGGGTTCGACAAAAACGTGAGTCCCGATGATGGCCTTCGGAGATATGTTGATCAGTGCGTTGAAGATGTTCGGAAGTGTGACACGGTGATTTACGAGAAGGTCTTTCCAGTCGACATAAAAATTACATACGACAACTTAGCGATGGCAAATGAAGCCCTTCAAGACTCTTTAAGGAAGACAACGAGAGAACAAGTGCTCTATGACTTAGCAATAAAGAAGGCTGAGCGACTCTTTTTGATTAAGAATGAGAAAGAAATGCCACAATTGACGCAGAAAGTGCCCAAAGTTATGTATTACTATTACAAGTATGGGAGGTACTTCACTAATTGTTTAAAACTGGTGTTAATTGTCTTGTTCTGGGTATTTGTACTTGCCCCAGAAGAGACGATGGTTGGCGCAATGAAAGCTATAAACCCATTATGTCAGCTTTCAAAACATTTAATAGACAACAACTTATACACCACATTTGCTTTAGAAGCTGTTTGTGTCTTGATGATGATGACATTCTTTGCGTTCTCTTCATTTGTCAACATCGAAATGATCTCATTCTTCCGTATCACAGACCATCAGCTGAGTGACTCATACTCAATTCTTTTTGCTGGTAATTATTTGTCGAGGGTTGGCCCTGCACTTGCACTCAATTTCATTCACATGGTCAATTTCACACAATCAACGGCATTCCTTCAAGTGAATGGTGGGATGGAGAATGTCCCATTCTTCGGAAGAAAAAGTTTTAATGACCTCCTCCCAATGTGTCTGTTCATTGTGATAGTCGTTTCAATTCTTTTCTTATTTATCGACTACAGGAAGATATTCAATATAGTCGTCGGTGTATTAAACACAATATTTCACTGTGTCGATGGGATTGGTATTGATGAAATAGTCTATGTCAGTGAAGATGAAGCCTTCGAGAAAGGTACAATTCTTGTCAAGAAGGAATTAATGGAATTGTCGAATGACATCGACGACAAAGACCTCAAAAGAACGTACAGAAAGAGTGTGTTGTTACTCAAAGCATCAAAAAGCCCCGAAGGGTACCACGAACTCGAGAGTGAACCCATCTGAGTTTGTATCAAATAATTTATTGCATTAATAACAGCGTTTAACTCGTTAATAAACAAGCCAGTTAATATCAAACCCCAAAGAGTGTGTCCCCTTTCTTTTCATTGTCACTCATGTAACATATAATTGCGCCGTCATGCGTTTGTGGAATGAGAAAGACCTTTTTAAGTGGTATACTGACGTTATTTGTGTCGACTATTTGCTCTTCAAGAAGAACAGGAAATGTTGTTGCTCGAAATTGGGTTGGGAGCTTCACATACACGGGAGGACTTCTTTTGGTAATTTCCTTCTTGGCACGCATTTCGGCATAACTGTAATACTCAGTTAGTGTATTGAATATTTGTAAGTGTCGATAGACTAAAAACGTCACATGTAAATCGCCTGTTTTCTGCTTAGTCTTGTCGTACTGCCCACATCCCTTAAAGACAACAAGTGAGTCTTCAGTAGCATTGTCATAATGAAAGTTCTTTGTTTCACCAGTTGGGAGTGTGATTTGGTAATTCCCATCCCGTTGTGTAAAGACAGACGTGTAGAGGACTTTGTTGCACACGACATATGTCTCCGATGACTCGACGGTGATGAGGAAGAGATAATTTGTGTTTTCAAATTCAAGACTAATGATGTCGCCGTTGTCTGTCCCCCTTTCAATGATCAATTCAACACTCTTATCATCCAATCGAGTTGTTTCGACCTTTTTTGTACGGGTATTAAAAAAGAGCTGTTTGCCTTTAAACGAGTCGTTGAAGGAAATCGTGACCAGAATTTGTTCAACTTCTTTATCTTCAAATTTTGTGAGTGTTGAAATGGCGTTATCTTCTGTCACTATAAGTGTCCCACACGGAAGACACTTTTCGACAAATTCATCGCCTTCACGCGTGATAGCAGAGTATTTGTAGTTCACATTTTTCATGGAAACAAGTGAAATAGAGTTCTTTTTTGAAGAATCGCATCTAACATATGGTATGGTATTTTTATAGATATGTTATTAATATATTATAGTTACATTGTATAGTTAATTAAAACAATAATTAATTATTGATTGTTATAATTAATTAAAGTTAATTAAATTATCAATTTTGAAAGAAGAGCTGAACCGCCACATTCATTATACTCATGAAGTGAAACACATTTGTTTTCAAAAGATGATGTTGACACAAGAAGGGTACCACCTACACAAGCAGAATGTTTTCTATTTTCTTCAGCAATAATATTAATAGATGTAGATGGTACAAGACTCTTTATTTCTTGATTAAGACGTTCTTCAAACCCTTTTAATGTTGTGTTACCTCCTGATAATATAATGTTGTCAAAGTATTCTCTATAATGTTTTGGATCACACTTATCAATAGTATTTACTATTACTTGCTGTATTGAGTCACAACTAACTCCGATTTCTTTTGGTCTGAAAAGAACTTCTGGCGCTTCATACAACTCCTTTCCAATACTAATGATCGTGTTATCTGGTAATTCATAACTTAGTAAGACTTCTTTATTCTTCCTCTCTTTTGCAATGTCTTTTGATACATAACACAACTTTTCTTTGATATCCCTCACTATCTCACATTCAGAAAATGTGGAGAATGTGTATATGCGCTGTTCAATTAACTCTTTCAGAGTATCAGTCACATCTTTGCCACCAAACGTGTTATAATAAGAATTGTGAATGTCTGGAGTTGACTGATAAAATGGAAGTATTCTGAGAACGTCCTCCCCACTTTCAACAATAACACCCGCTGTCTTCTTAGATGAGTACATCGACAACACAGCAGGTTTCTCTATGCAAACAGATGGCGCTTGAAATTTCTCAAACATCAGTTGTGCCATCTTCTCACGCGTCTCTCCGGAATCTTTAAAGTCTTCTGTAAGTAAAATACTGTGTTCTGAAGGTTCGACACGGAGTTCATTGTACAATGTATGGTGCCATATTCGTTCCATTGAATCCCAGTTAACAACTTTACCATTTTCTATTGGACGTTGGATGTTAAGTACTGAAACTTTACAAAAAGCCTCATTTCCCACAAACACTGACTTTAACAATGAAGATAACATCGGATCATATTTTGGAGTTCCAACAAAATTAGGAAACGACACAAACAATTCCTTTTGCCCACAAAAGCCAGCCTTGAGATTTAAAGAACCATTGTCGATTATTACAGCACTATTTATTCCATTTGACATTGAATTATTTTTTTTAAAGAGTTAATTTTTATAAATTAAAATAACATCGACTGGATGTGTTGTTATGAATGGTATACTCAAAGATAAATAAAAAAATAATTCTTATAAGTATAATATCTATAAATTTAACATACAACAATATATACACATAAAACATTAATAATAGGCCTCACTTAAATTTATAGAAGTTGAGGTGGTCGAGTTCTGGGTCGTCGATTTGTGGACTTGGGATGAGGAGGCAGTGAAGGGGTGCGCCGAAGTCGTAAGTGAGAAGATCCTTCATTTTGCCAAAGACGATTTTCTGGTCTGGTGCGGCGACGCGAGCCAATCCGACGACATAGGTATCTTCGTTGTAGACGCCGGACTTCTGTGAGTTTTCGACTTGAAGGAGTTGATCGATGCATTGATTGATTGTCATGTAGCGTGGTGGTTCGAAGATGTCTCTTCCTTTGATGATGTTTTCCTCACTGCGTTCTTTGACTTTGATATCGAGAAGGACGAGTGTGTGCATGTTGTTGTCGCGATTTGTTTTGATGCGTTGGTAGTATGAGAAGGGTTTCCAGTTGTCAGTCCAGAAGCAGACAGAGACGGTTTGCCCAAAGCGATACAATTGGAGACCACTGCATCCAACAGCATTCATGATCGATGCGTTGTGAATGACTTTGACTTCAATGCCACTCTTTTTGCATCGGCAGAAGATGTCCGAGTGTGTTGTTGCTCCAAAAACATCACCAACTACAAGCAGCGCAACTTTCTCTGTTTTAGCTGGTTCAAGAATCACGTCTGCCTCACTTTCAACAAGATCTCTGTCTGCAACTATCACCTTCTTCCCATAGAACTCTTCAAGGCGGGTGACATCGCATTGCAGAATTGCTGTGTAATGTTCAAGAAAGATTTTGTCGCATGATTTGATTGCCTCAAGACCGCGCACAGTGATGTCTTTCTCGTCGTAGAGACCAAGTCCAATGATGTACAGCATTGAAACAGTTCACAACTCACAACTCTTTTTTAATAATATACAAAATTTAAAAACAAAACAAAATAAAAACAAAATAAAAACAAAATAAAATAAAAACAAAATAAAAACAAAGGA